>NW_009260395.1:534482-569253 GCF_000687185.1 Egretta garzetta | reverse complement strand
CTGCGGAACGCGCTCCCCGCTCGGAGGGGAGGCTTCCTCCCCTTCACGGCCCTTGCTGTTCAGGGGATGCAGGACCCAGAATGCATAGCTGCCTCCCGTCCCCTGCGTCCTTGAATTCAGCTTTTAGGTGGTGGCTCCCTCTTGGCGCTTGCCTTTTCAGGTGCTCAGTCCCCGGCTCCTCGCAGGGGGGGCTGTGGGTCTGGGGACCTGTGTTCAGCAGCACCCGGATTCTCCCGCACTAAAGCCTCTCTCCGTACAAAAGCATGAGTTTTTCCAAGCCAGTGCAGCCATCCGTTAGGAATCACATAGGAAGTTTTCCAGAAAGCCCTAGGCTTCAGGATCATGCAAAGATCCGTGGACTCTCAAATTTTATTTAATAAAAGTACACGAAGCAGGCCCTCTTGATTTAAACATATTTTTCCTTCAATCATAAGCACTGAAGGTTAAAAAATAATGCAAACCATCAAGACATCTTACTTTTTTAAAGTCATGATTTTCTAGAGAATCATTCAAGTTTCATGCTAGCAACAAGTCTTCAATCCTGGTGAATGTGTTCGCTTGCTTTTTTTCAGTTTGTTTGGTTTTTTTGTCGTTTGTTTTTTTTGTTGGTCCAGCACATGTTCACACAGTAAGGTATGAGCAAAGGAGACACAAAGACACAGAGTCAGCATGTAGATGTGTCTGTCATTAACTGTCCGAGTTAATCAGTGTTTGTGTGTTTATGGAGCGTTCAGTTTTGCAATGCTTGTTTCGTTTCAACCCTGACAAATAGTTCGTGTTTCTTTAGTCCAGTGACAATGACCTTCCTGACTGCAGGTTGCTTCTGGCCTGACAGGGCTGCCTGAAACTCCCAGCAACATGTTGCCATTTTTCCTGGAAGACCCTTGAAATCTTTATGTTATCCTATGATCAGAATTGGGGTTTTTTTCTAGCTATTGCTTTGCATTTCTACCCAAACTGTAAAAATACGGATTTTGCGTTTGCAGCTAGCACCATGCTGTATGATGAGTGCATGGCTGGTCATGTAATGGGCTGTTTGCATCCTCTTATTTCCCAGGGATTTCTCTGTCACTTGACCAGGCTGCAGCTATTCCTTGTCAGCTGAGTGATGTCTTTGGTCATGTACCAGAAGTACTTTTGGTTGTGTAGTTGAGAAGAATTTTTTTCTCGCAGATGTCTTCTCCTATCTTCATGGCGGTGCAAGTGTGAACTGCCCATCTTCCCAATTGGTGCACTTAGCAAATACCATTTGCTGTGGAATCCTCTGCTAAAAACACTAAAATGTAGAGCAGTTGTGGTTCTGATTTTGGAAAAACTGTAATGTCTAGCTACGTTTTTTCGAATTTATGCATTTCATGCTTTAGACTTCATACCACCCCAAAACTTAAACATGCTCTATGTCATCCTTTTGTAAATCATACTTTTCAAAATGGTCATAGGTTCTAGAATGTGTGCAAATCCTAGCTTATTGCTATTCCTGTTCCTTATATACTTTAAGCATGTAAGCATTCATTTTTCTGCATTAAAAAGTAATATCCTGGAGACCATCTAGCAATGTCAGAAACTAAAATATTCCAAACCTCACCTTCAGTTAGATGATAATAATGCTTTTCAGTTAATATATCAGAAAGGTGAACAGTCCCACAGTGGAGTCAATGGAACTCTGGAAGTCCATATACTGTTAAGACAATTCATTAAAACCCATTTATATTAAAAAGAAGGGAATTGTCTTTAATGAGGCAATATGCTTTCAAAAAGGAAAGAGTTAGAAAAGGTAACATGTCCTTACCGATAGGAAGTTAATAGTAATGAGTCTTAAAATAGGTAGGCTTTGCTACTGTTTTACTGGGAAATTCAGGGGCACGAATCAGACAGGTTCTAGCAAAAAAAAAAAAAAAAAAGTCTAAAAGAAAACTTCACGTAATAAAGGAATTGGATGTCAGTAGTTTCCGAGTTAGCATTACAATTCTTAAAGGTTACGTGCTTGGTTTATGGCATAAAATCCAAACCCGAGATAAGGCAGTTCACAAAGAGTGGCTGGGGAGCTCAGGCAGGTGGTGCACAACACCTGCGCAAGGAGCAGCGAGGCCGACCCACAGGGTAACCTGACATTTGTGTCTTTTTACTCTCAGCCTTCTCTGGAGCCAAGACGAAAGCTTGGCTGGCTGTGTCTTCCACGCTCAGGTAGAATTATTTTTAGAAAAATAACGTTGATGAAAATTTGATTTGAAAACCAATTTGTTTGTTTGTTTTCCTGTAATTGTGCCCACTTTATCCTGCTATGCTAGTACTGAGAAATTTAGGGAGGGCCAGGGTAAATAGAGATGCCATATGAGTCGCTAAAATCCTGTGGTTCCCTGTTATTGGGAAGTGACCAGAACCTTGTTCATTCCAGCTGAGGCTAAGTAAAAGCCTTAGCCAGTGTATATCTTGGGATGAAAACCACTTGTAATTCAGCAAAAGTCTATTACTTAGGTACCTTAGTTAAGTATCTACTAGTACTTTCAAGAGTTTGGCATATCCACTTGGCAAGTACTTTGGAAAGTCTGACCCATTTTGCCATAGTTAGCAAAGTACTTGAATGTTCACTTAAGTTCAGCTTAAAATCAAACATGTGAAATCATCCTGATTTCAGTAAAAAATAAGTGTGACCTTGTAAACAAGACATTCAGTGTCTTGGCAGTGAGAGGTCAGAAATACTGTGATTCTTGTGAAACTCGTGTTGTATGTAAGAACTCTATGTAATTCTTTTTACCTTTTGGAGAACCAGCTCAAAATGGATACCTCTGAATCTTTCACACATGCTCCCTGCCCTGAAAACAGGTAAGCACAAATGTGTGTATCTCTGAAGCCAGCATGAAGATATGAGTACTTGGTCCTTCCCCAGTAACCGGGAACCACAGCTTAATCTATATATTTATCAGTCCAGAATAACTGCCTTATTAACAGTAAAGCTTCTAAAAGTGCTCTTGATTTGTTCTGTGTGCAGACAACTTTTCTGAAGAATTTACCTGCTTGGTCACTTTTTAAATATTTTTTTTTTTTCTAAAAAAAAAAAAGCAACCAAACTTGCACAAGATAAACTTAGGTCAAGAAGTTCAGTTGCTGTAGTAATAGAAAAGCGCTAACGCTGTAATTTGTGTTTGAAAAGCACAGCAAGTACCAAATAAATTGATTTACTGCCAGACAAGTAAATATGATGCTGCTTCCTTGAAAGCCTAAGTGTCTTTTTGTGGTAAACTTATAATAATGAAGGTTAAGGGAGATGCTTAAAGATCAGATAAAAGGTCGCAGAAAAAGTTTATGTGGTTCTAGCAGATACAGGCAGTGTTGAGGCATAAATGTGACTTTTTAAACTGCAGCAATTTTTTTTTTTAGGACTGGTCATGTCAAGTCAAGGGTGTACATTAAAACAGTAGGTTATATTATTTTTTTTTAAATAATTCCCTTTTCTCAAAGCAAATTAGTATTTTATTTTCAGAAAGGCAGGAAGTTTCACGCATCTTAAACAGCAATGTGCAGCTTCCAGCCTGAGCCTGAGGAGTTGGAAGTGCTGGGTTACTGCATGGGAGCACTGCAGAGCGGCCCGTGCTCGTACACGCTCCGTGCTTTACGCAACTGATTTCTTCTTGGGACTCAGTTTCGCATTATTTGCTAGCTAGTAACCATCAGAAGTAAACGGATTCACAGTGAGAGCAATATTTTAATGATGAAACCAGTTTCCTAAATACAGTGCTTTAAAAAATACTTGATGCCAGCATGTTTATGTGTTGGGTATGAAAGAATGTTGCACAATATGGAAAACTTTGCAAGTGAACTACTTATTTACAGTCAGTAGCGCAAAGGAATGAAGAACAATGTCTAATCTATTACGTGCATTATTACCCAAATGGAGAGTTTTTATGTAATGTGCTGATGTGTATGTTTTAACCAAGTTTAGAAGAATAACAGGGGAAAAAACTTGGTAAATTAAGAACCCTCTGTAGCTGGGGAGGGGAGTTATTGAAGGATTGCGTCCATTAGTCAATACGATCAAATATATAATCTATGAGCCATTTGCTTCAGGTGGACACAAAGCCTATACTAGATTAATAGTGACCAGACATAACAGCTTGAAGCTGTAAGTACTGCATAGTGAGTCATTGGCCTACTTGGTGTAAAGCCTTTTAAACCTACCTACAGTGGTAGGTAACGTGGTACAAAAGAAAGTTCAAAATAAATCCCAAGTTGGACAATTACTGAGCAGTTTGACCAAGAACCCTTTTTTATTCTCAGTCTCTGCTTTCAGTTTGGGATTGGTTTTTTGGGGGGGGTTGGGGTTTTTTGGTAACATGGTCTATGATTTATTTGTCACTGCATTAATTGTCCTCTGTTTCTCCCACTCAAACTTTCCACTTTCTGTATGGGGTTGTGCACAATCTGTCAGGTGTGTTGTGGGGTTTAGCCTTCTTTTCAGCATCGGGCACAGGACCAGCTGACCACTGGACACGCTTTGAACCTGTCATCACCTCTGACATGAGGTGTTCTGCAGCATGAGAAGGATAGAGGCGGGCTTTGCCATGTAATGACTTATTCCTAAGTCTGTTTCCTGTTAAAACATCCCTAATGCGTGACATTTGTTTGAACTAGTAGTTATTTTCTGATGTTCAGCAGAATTGTTCCAGTTCTCTTATTGTGATTAAGATGTCAGAAGAGCCTCTCAAACTTCAATTTTTCGTATTATTCTACTTTTTTTTCTTTTTTTTTTTTTCTTTTGGCTGGAAATGGTGTCTCATTTAAAATGTGTCTCAGAAATTTCAGTCCCCTAAACGTTTCATGTTTTTGAAGTAACGGTGTAATAATTTTACCTTCTTTTGGAAATAATTTAGCCATCAATCTGAAACATGTATGTCGAATTTCAGCCTGGAGTAAATCTCAACTGGCAAAATTCTAGTAAGAGTTGATGGAAAATAGCTGTATTTTTATAACGGAAACATCAACTCAACCTTCACAGTTTGTGACATGGATGTATGAATGGATTTATAATTCATAGGAGATTAGAGAAGGTACCTGTAGCTACTTTATATTCAGAGTTTAACGGAGTGGTTTTCTTCTAGTGAATGATCAATTCAAAATATGCATACTTTAAATGATGACTTAGGAGTCAAGTTCATTAACTGAAAATATATGGTGTATACCTTGGAGATTTATGTTGTCTGCTCTTTTTCTCTTAGGAAGCCTGACAAATAGGAAAATACTACAAAGTGAAGAGAAAATTCACTTCACGAGAACTGAGCTCTGCTTTCATTGGCTTTTAAATTTTATTTGTATTAATAACTGATTGGTGTCAGATCATCTCTGTAGTCTGCTGTGGTGAAATTATTAGGTTAAAGCTGGAAAAAATGAAACAATTAAAAAGAAAAAGAAAAAGCAATTTTAGTGTTCAGGAAACTCAAACTCTCCTTAAGGAAATCAGAAAAAGGAGAGAAGTACTCTTTTCAAAGCAGCTTAATACAACAATTAATGAGATGAAACGGAAAGCTTGGGAGGAAATAGCAGAGTGTGTAAATGCTGTAGGTGAAGGAGAGCAAAGAACAGGGACAGAAGTGAAAAGGCGCTACCTTGACTGGAGAGCACTCATGAAGAGAAAACGTCTGAATGCAAACATCAAAGTAGTAGGTGCTGGGTTTCACCTTCCTTCATCCAATTTAGATGATTCTCTCAATGAAGACATGGATGAGAAAATGGGATTTGCAATTGAATCTAGTTTTGAATGGCAAAATATCACTGACTTCAGAGAAGCCGGTGGATCTTTAACAGAAATCAAAGTAGAAGAGGAAGAGGAGGATCCGCAGAATTTTGAAGTGAGTGGCTGATATACATTAGCTATATGCAATATGGCCTTTGTTTCATTTCAGCATAAGGCTTTTTGCTGTGTTTCTTCATAGCATCTGTTTGGTTTTTTTTTTTTTCCTGAATGTGTGAATTAAGGAAACTGTAGAAACAAATATGTTTCAGGGAGTTGGTGTTCAAATCTAGCAACTTGCAATTGTGTTAACGTTTTGGATGTTGATTATTACATTGATATCCCTCAACTTTGAATATGTATTTGCACATATATTTTCCATTTGTGTGTGCCACAGATAAGAATTAGTTCAGTCAGTAGAATGAAAATACGCTGTTGAAGGAAACTGGTTATTTTAGTACTTAGGCTGTCTGGATGGATGAACGCCAAAGAGAAATGCACCTCTTCAGTAAAGTTGCAGGTACAGAAAGAAATAGAATACTCTTTGCATTTCTCAATGTGAACCCACAGGAGATGAAAACATTACTTGAATAAGTCAGTCAGCCATTCCTACCTGTTAGAATTTTAGTGTGAATTTGACAAGCAGCTGTGGATCCTGTAGATAGGTTGTTACTCCTAGTAGTACTGTGGCTGTCCTGGGGTAGGCAGACAGCTGGAGTGAAGTCAAATGTTTGGATAGTTTTGTTGTACCTGTACAAATATATAGTTCTTATTTCAAAAAGGGGAACTCAAACAGTTTTGGGTTCGGGGTTTTTTTGGGGGAGGGGAAGCAACTCCAGTTTTGGTTCAGTTGAGATGTATGCTGGGAAAAAAATCAGTTTAAGCTGTTAAGTGGTGGTGGGACCACTGTCTGGCAACTGCTGAAGAACAGTGTCTGTCTGCTCTGATGCTAGAGGACTGGCAGTGGCTCTCATTGTATTAATGTTGTCTGAACCTGTATCTTCTCAGTTCGACTTCCTTCTGCAGCATACTTAGTGGGAGACAATTATCCCTTGTGTACTATGAATTTGTAGCACATAAGGGCTATAATTCCGCACGAGTTGTTACAGTCTGCCAAGAGCAATGGTCCTAACCACCTACTCATCTGCGTCATAAATAGCTTTACAGCAAATGTGATAATACAAATTGGTTAAACAAGTCCTGTTTATTGACCCACTTAATACAATATGAAGGATTTGGAGCATGTGAAAAATGTCAGTGTCAAATGTTTTTTAGAAATGGAATCCTCAAGTTAGCGAAGGCTGGGTTAGCTTACATGCCACATAGCCTATGGATCCAGCTGCTCTGATAAATAATTAGTCACAATAAATTCCTAGTGGCTTACATAAATGTCACTCAGCTATATGAAAAGTAGAGACAACATATGCTTTTTTGGATCCAGTTTTCTATCAGTGGTTCTGAATGTTCTATAATATCTATTGTGCAATATTTTCTGTATGTTCTTGCATGTCCACTGACAAACTGATTTTCTATTTTTCATTACCAGTCATTAATTGGTAGATAAAGTGTGTTTCTCTACCTTTGTAATGGTGGAACAGGCTTTTGATCTAATGTGGTTATTTCACAGCATGTGAGTTAAACAGTTCTGCGTAGCTTTTAAGATTAAAAACCCCAATATGTTCTTTTCAGTCAAGCTGCGTGCAACAAATTTATTCTGGCATAAAGACTGGAATGTAATTCTTGTCTATCGCGTTCCTCTCTGCAGTTTCCTATTGAGGAAGAAGAAGAAATTTTGTCATCAGTTTTGCCAGATTCAAAAAAGGAAAATGACCTACCAGACTTCCCCCACATTGAAGAGTTTGGAAATCTAAGCTCTGCTCAAGCTAGGCTAGCCTATGAAGATTCTCACTTGCTTATAAATCTGGAGAAGCAAAAGGTGGAGCTGGAGAAGCAGCGGCTAGACATTGAAGCCGAAAGGTTGCAAGTGGAGAAGGAACGCCTGCAGATTGAAAAGGAACGTTTGCGGCATGTTGACTTGGAGCGTGAGAGACTCCAGATTGAGAAGGAGCGACTTCAGATTGAATGGGAGAAACTCAGGCTAGAGACTCTGCATGCTGAAAAACCTGCCCTGGAAAATGACCTCACCCAAACAGAAAAACCCATCATGCAGCCCCTGGATCTAGAAACTGAAAAGTTAAAACTTGAAAAAGAACGTTTGCAGTTAGAGAAAGAGAGGCTGCAGTTCCTAAAGTTTGAGTCAGAGAAGCTGCAGATTGAGAAGGAACGCTTGCAAGTGGAGAAGGAGCGCCTTCGAATTCAGAGAGAGGGTCACTTGCAGTGAGCTTCTCAACTTAGTGTCAACATTAGTGTTCTGATGTTTGTAAAATAGAGGTAGTTCTTTTCTTAATACTGAAACTCTCCTAGAGGCTTAACATTCTTCTGTTCGGAGTTGAATGTTGATGTTAAACTGAAAAAAAAAAAAAATGGTGCTCAGTATGTCAGTGTGCCTACATAAATGAGCTTGTGTGTGAAATTGCTTTTCAGTGTATCAGAACTAAGTGTTACGTTCTCTTGTCTTCAGTATTGTGTTGTGTTAGTTCAGTGTCCTTCTCTCATTGAGAAGAACCGAGGCCGAACCTTGTACTTTTTTCACTGTACTAACAGTAGGGAAGGATCAGAATAAATCAACGTAAGTTTGTGAGGTCACAGTGTTGACCAGTAAATAAGTTTAAGTTAGACAGAACACAGTAACAGAGTCATAATACGATCTATTCATGAAACATGATTTCCTCTTTTTGGTTTTTTTTTTTCCACCCCCACAATTGGAAAAAAGAGTTCAAGAATTATGCAAAACTCACTGCAGTTGTGTTTACTGTTGTTCCATGGCTTAAACTGAATGGGAGTGCAGAAAATAGTATTCTTCCTTTTGCATGAAGTAATCACACTAGATGAAGTTGCACATCAACCCTACCTAGTATAAGCTGGCCTGTTGGTTGCACCAGGTCATTAATAATGCTATAGGGAATATAGCACCTGTCTTAGCATAGCATGGGGACTTACTGATTGATCAGGTATGCTGCCTGGTGGGTCTGTCATGACCCCCTGAAGTAAATCACTAGACCTGGTTTGGTCCCTGAAAGACAGTAGCTGGTGATGGGAGTTTCGGGAGTGGAGAGACACAGGCTGAGCCATGGACTAAGGAGCACTGAGCTTGAGCACAAACATTCTTCTGCCTGGCCAGTACTGAGGCCTTGTTCGTGATGCAGCCAGGAGAGGCTTCTCTGGCTGACATCCTATAGTGTGTTTAATTAGACATATGGAAATGGTCAGTGCTGAAGGCTGTCAGTGTTTTTCATAAGCAATGTATTCATTTAAAATTAAAAAAACAAGGAAGCTTTCTATTATTTCATACATGTTTAAATCCCAACTGAGCCAGAGTTCACATTTCTCATCTTTCTGCAAGTAGCTATCTTTTGTTGACTACATTTGAAACTTAGGACTGTGAGAATACTAAATCTGAATATATGTCGAGTGACTTACATGGATTCTTGTGCAAGTAAATATATTTATACCACTACAGGATTACTTTTATTCTGCAAAGAAAATGTTATTTTTTTATTACTGAAACAAGTGTGCTTCTACAGTGGAAATAAATTTGACTACTGCAACCCAGAATTGCTCTTGAGGCAGTCTTTCTTCACAGAGAAACAGGGCTAGGTATGAAGAGAAACTTGGATACTCGGCACTGGAGCACCCTGAAGTCGCTGGTGCTTGTATGCCCTTTGTAGTAAATCGGAGAGATGAGGCATCTCAGAATAGGACTTAAACCAACCAGTGCTTCACTGAGAAAGTAAAAAGGAAGGAGACACAAACCAGATGGATAAAAATGCCCCATGGGGAAGCATATCTGAGATTCCTCTTCCTGAACGTGGTGGGTTGGCCTCGGCTGGATGCCAGGTGCCCACCAAGCTGCTCTGTTACTCCTCAGTTGGGCAGGGGGAGAAAAATATGAGAGAATGCTCATGGATTGAGTTAAGGACAGGGAGATCACTCACCAGTTACTGTCATGGGCAAAACAGACTCAGCTTGGGGAAATTAATTTATTGACAGTCAAAATCAGAGTAGGATAACGAGAAATAAAACCAAATCTTAAAACACCTTCACCCCACCCCTTCCTTCTTCACAGTGTTAACTTTACTCCTGATTTTCTCTACCTCCTCCCCGGCCAAGTGGTGCAGGGGGATGGGGAATGGGGGTTGGGGTCAGTTCATCACACACTGTCTCTGCTGTTGCTTCCTCCTCAGGGCAGGACTCCTCATCCTCCTCCCCTGCTCCGGGCTGGGGTCCCTCCCACAGCAGACAGTGCTCCACGAACTTCTCCAGCCTGGGTCCTTCCCACGGGCTGCAGTTTTTCATGCACTGCTCCAGTGTGGGTCCATCCCTCCCACAGGGTGCAGTCCCTCAGGAGCAGACAGCTCCAGCGTGGGTCCCCGCGGGGTCACCAGCCCAGCCAGCAAACCTGCTCCAGCCTGGGCTCCTCTCCCCATGGGGCCACAGGCCCTGCCAGGAGCCTGCTCCAGCCCGGGCTTCCCATGGGGTCACAGCCTCCTTTGGGCACACCCCCCTCCCCGGGCTGCAGGTGGGGATCTGCTCCCCCGTGGGCCTCCCTGGGCTGCAGGGGCACAGCCTGCCCCACCATGGGCTGCCCCAGGGGCTGCAGGGGAATCTGCTCCGGTGCCTGGAGCCCCTCTTGCCCTCCTTCCCTGCCCCTGGTGTCTGCAGGGCTGCTCCTCTCACGTGTTCTCACTCCTATCTGATTGCTGTTGTGCAGCAGTTTTATTCCCATCTTAAATATGTTACCCCAGAGGTGCTACCACCATTGCTGATGGGCTCAGCCTTGACCAGCAGTGGGTCTGTCTTGGAGCCAGCTGGCATGGGCTCTATCAGACATGGGGCAAGCTTCTAGCCCCTGTAGCCCCCCCATCCCGCAAAAACCTTGCCATGCAAACCCAATACGCTGAAATAAAGTGACATATTTTCAGCTCCCTGATATGTATCAAACAAATTTATATTAAAAATAGCTTTCTGTGCCCATTACCATTTTCTCTTGACTTGGAGAAGTTACTTATCTTTCCCTTTTAAAACATGAGAGAGGCAGAATTCAGGAAGTTTGCCAGGATTGCCTGGTGGATAGGGCATTTACCCGGATAGTAGGATAGCTTGGATTCCATCATCACCGTATCCTGAGGTGACCAACTTTCTAGATAACCATTCTGATCGCCAAACAGGGTGAGTAGGAGCAAGAGGCAGCATAGCCGGCCATGCAAGAGGTAGTGACCAGGAGGACCAAGTGAGGACAGAGAACCCTCCTATGGTCTTGCCTGTGAGAAGTGCTTGGCCGGGAAGGAGCGGGCGTGGAGTCTGGCTTCTGTTTTGACAGGTAGTTACGCTGCTGCTTGGTACCAGCACCTCTGCCTTTGTATTTTACTCCAGTTGAATGACTTAGCCGTTAGGATAATGGTTTGTATTTTACGTTGGACATCTTGGGAATTATGCCCAGGAGCATTAAAGGTTTGGGGGAAAAATAAATAGATAGAGCTGAACCATTTCTGAATTCTGAATAATTTCAGAAATGTGAACACTTCTCCAAATGTGAATAGAGTTGTATGTAAGCAATTATTTCTTCTAAGAACTATTCAGCCTCCTAAGGAAATGATGCATCCTTTGGTTATACAAAACCTTTTGGAAAATACTGAATGATGAAATTAAGTGTCGTCATAAATCATTGAAAATACAGTTTCAACATAAAATTTAGAGAAAATTACAGAGTTTAATACATCAATTTTATAGCTTGCTTTTTTCATACCAAAATTGCAGTCATTTTGTGGTAATTTGAATTTAAATGTCATATTTTTAAATACTAATCTGCAATCTCTTAAACCTTAATTGCTTGATTTACCAACCTGGGATCCTGACAGCAAAGCCTAAGGGCAAGGTTTGGACCATGTAAATGTCACCAAAGTCAGGACCTATACCTGAACTCAGTTCCTCTGTTACACAGGGAGAGATTTTGGGCTCCTGCTTACAAGAAGGGCCTGTGATTGTAACAAGTGACATTTCCAGACTGGGAAGAGTTTTAAGACAAGGGGGAAACATACAGAGGAAGAAGCAAGTATTTGGAGAAGAAAAAAGGAAAGGTGTGAAGATCAAACATTTATTAAGAGGGAAGGCAGGTGAAACTGGTGCTAGATAAAACAGAGTGCTGGAGATATCCCCAGTGGTCATTGCGAGCTGCTTTCTTGATGCACTGATGTCAGATTTCATGGCTCTGCGGATCCTCATGGGAACGTACAGACAAGCAAGGCGATGGGTAAAGCACAGCCGGAGGTGCCGCAGGCAATTCCGCAGCCGCTGCGGAGGGCGGCAGGCTCACACGCCCCATGCGTGGCCGCGCCATTTCCTGTGCTGCAGCAAGAACGTGCACCGGGACCTTCAAAAGTGCCATTATGTCCACTGCTCCATGAAGGGGTTTCTAGTCAGTAATTTTAGGGGCAGGATGCCAAATAACAAAGGTAAAGTAAAGGCCACTTCAGAGAGTTTCTCGCTGTCTTATGATGGGTCCCACCAATTTGTGCCTGGCTAAGACATTAATGGAGAGAAGCAGAATGCATCTGGGTGTTTTCACGTGTTTTGGAGTCAGACTGACTCATGCTTAACAGTGCCCTAACCACAGCTGGGGCAGGTCATAAGGTAAGGTTGTAAATGTGGTCCTCAAGAGCAGGCCAGGATGAACAGCAGCCGTGCTCCCAGCAGAACGCACCTGAGGAGGCACGGTAAGATTCAAAAGCAATTTCATTTCCTTGAGTAAGGGATCCTGCATTATTTCTGGGCCACTTTGAGCAACTTTCACTGTGCATAGAGATGCTGCATGCAATGTATACACAAGGTATAAAATATTTATTTATTAAGACAAACAAGAGGTGGTTAGGAATTAGTAAAGCTATCAGGCGAAGCATTAGTATCCTCATTGCCTCAAAGCATTTTTGCTAGCCAGGCAGGCATCAGCCAGGAGAGGAAGGGCTCCTCAGCACAGCTCTCTGATGGTGCTGAGTTGCCATCTTCTGAGGGTTGGGGTTTTTCTTTTTGCTTTGGGATTTCTTAATCTTTCCATGTTGGTAGATCTTTTTTCCCCTTAAATCCTTAAAGTGCCACTGACATCCATCTCAACAATCCCACCTCCATCTGCAGAGACCTTACTTTGCTTGCCTCTTCTCTACAAACTTTCTGCGCTTTTTCTCACAACTTCACAATTTTCCCATCAGCGTGAGCCAAGGCTAGGCAGCCGCGCTGTCCTGGGCCCTGGATTAAAGACATAGTGGGGACACTACAGAGCCTGCAGAATTGATTGGACCCACCCAGTAGCGGTCCAGGAGGTCTTGCACAGTAGTGGTACTGGTCCGACCAACCTGCAGTGGGCAAAGCAGTTCTCCAGCACCCGCCTGTGGAGTTAGGAGCCCTGCAACTGGGTGATGGTGTCCTGGATGTCCTGCATGTTACTTCTGCTGCTGTCATCAGGATGATAGTGAGACTGGGCAAAAAAAGAGGCCAAGCCAGTATCACTCTCCTCGAGCTGTTTCAGGTGTTGGAAAAAGCTTCTTGATCACTGGCAGCTCTGTGAAATAGCATGACAGGCTCAAGAGAGAGAGAAAAGTAAGTCTTGGGTTCCTGTGAACTTCTCCAAGTAGAGTACGGAGCTCTTGGTTACATCAGGCTATTTGCCAGCTGCCTGGTGGTAGAAGTTGCCCAAACCACTGCTGCTATACCAGGTATTTGGATAATCCAGGACTGGATGTTGTGTGTATGAATCATCTTGAAATGGACAATAATCTGTCAGGTGCCTTTTCAAAATGTAGCTGAGTAATGTTCGTATTTTGTTTCCCCTCCCCCCAAAAGAAGTTTCTAGATCTGCCAGATTAAATCCCCCTTGCAAGTGGGAACAGAAGCTGATAACTCACATTTCTTTGCCTTTTTGTAGAACTTTTGAGGCAGTTGCTGCAAAAGAGCATCAGCGACATCACCTGCCCCTCCAGCTCACACGCCCCCAGAAGCCCCCCTCAGAAAGGCACAGAGTGTTCCAAGGAGACGGAGTCAGATCCAGGGCTGGTATTTCACAAACACAAAAATACCCTCAAAAATCCTACTCCATGTCAGTCAGGAGTCTTGGCAGAAGTGATGGGTGGGAGAAGAGGGAGGAGGGAAGACTGGTTTTTCTCTATTCTTGCTGAAATCAGTGAATTTAAGCCAGAGGGTGTCAGAAAATGCCACTAAATGCAATGGTGTTCACTTTTTCTTTTTCTTTTTCTTTTCCTTTTCCTTTCTTTTTCTTTTTCTTTTTCTTTTTCTTTTTCTTTTTCTTTTTCTTTTTCTTTTTCTTTTTCTTTTTCTTTTTCTTTTTCTTTTTCTTTTTCTTTTTCTTTTTCTTTTTCTTTTTCTTTTTCTTTTTCTTTTTCTTTTTCTTTTTCTTTTTCTTTTTCTTTTTCTTTTTCTTTTTCTTTTTCTTTTTCTTTTTCTTTTTCTTTTTCTTTTTCTTTTTCTTTTTCTTTTTCTTTTTCTTTTTCTTTTTCTTTTTCTTTTTCTTTTTCTTTTTCTTTTTCTTTTTCTTTTTCTTTTTCTTTTTCTTTTTCTTTTTCTTTTTCTTTTTCTTTTTCTTTTTCTTTTTCTTTTTCTTCTTTTTCTTTTTCTTTTTCTTTTTCTTTTTCTTTTTCTTTTTCTTTTTCTTTTTCTTTTTCTTTTTCTTTTTTTCCTTTTCCTTTTCCTTTTCCTTTTCCTTTATTTTATTTTTATTTTTCTCATTTTTCCTTTTCCCTTTTTCCCCTCTTCTTTCTCCCTTTTCCATTTTTCCTTTCCCTTTTCCCTTTCCCTTGTCCTTTCCCTTCTGTTTCTTTTTTTAGAGTTGAATGCAATCTGATGAACAGCAAAAGCTAGACTTAATACAGAAGACTGCTTAAGGCCCTGTGCAGGTTCTCATCTCGCAGGCTGTCATTCCTCCCTTGTTGACTTAGGACACTGGCCCTGTGTCTTCTTACAAGAATCAGTAACCCCAAGCACGTGCCCTGTCCCTCCCATGCTCAAAGCACTTTGAAACACGATCCAGCTCAGCTCAAGCTCCCCGTGTCCCATCCAGCAGTGGAAGTGCTGGGCCAGGCAATTTGGCCCCTTACCTCGTTGCTCAGAGGTCAGGAAAAGATTGTTTTTCCCTGCCCTGCTCTCCTCCAGGCTGTCACCCTGCCTTGTCGCACGTTCCTGGTCTCTGCTTCACCTTCTGTCTTGTACTTCTTTGCCTTAATCTAGCTCAGAAATTTCTGGGGTGCTTGTCACTTTGATGTCCACACATCCACATGACACTGATTTTCTCTCTATTCAGTTTTGGTATCTATCCGTTCCCATGACACAAACTTGGCTCTCCTAAGTTGAACATGAGAAGACAACAGTCCCTGGTCGCTGCCTGGCCCCCACTGACTTTCCAGAGAGGTGGTGATATATCCTCCCTTCCTTTCCTTCTGCAGGGAAGTAAAGATAAGGCGCTCTCTTTTCCCAGCCAATTTGAGCAAGAAATATGACAGGTATTAAAGCATCACCGCAAGGAATGGGTGGAAGAACTGGGGTTCCCTAGTCAAAAAAAGAGGGACTGAGGGGAGGCATAACAGCCTTCAAATACATGAAAAACTCCAGGAAATAATCTGCTTTTTGTGCCCACTGCCAATGAGACATGGAAGAATAAGCCTAAACTGCAGCTGTGGCTGCCTGGACTAGCCATGAGGAAAAAGGTTGGTCAGGGTGTGAAGGACTGGTACTTTTGGCCAACATGAAGAGTGATGCAGATACTGTCCTCCACAGATATTTTCCATGATGCCATGAACAGGAGCAACGAGAGTATTTGCTGCTAATCTTCCCTATTTCTCTGGGCCATCAGTTTTCAGGCTGGCTTCCCCTGAAGTTTTATCTTGTGAAATGACACATTAGCTATGCGGTGCAGACATGAGATGCTGCCTTTGCTTTTCTAACTTGTATTTATTTCCTAGGCTCAGACAGCTCCAGCACGTTATTCAAGCACATCCCCATGGATGGGGAGGGCTGTTCCTGGGGGGTCATGGAGGAGGTGGCATGGCCATTCAGCTCAGGGCTTGGCCGTTTTGCACCAAAAGCCCTGCTCCTGGTCAGCACTGTGTGTGTGGCACAGGGAGTAGTCCTGCCAGAGTGGCAGTTCAGCCACGTCCCAGGCAGCTTCTCATCTCTGGAAACATCCAGTAGCTCTTTCACAGCTCAGCATTTCTCTACCAGATTTGTACCATCTCCTGTGTCTGTGCACCCCATGAATTTCCAGACTGGAAAACCTGCCTCTCCAAGGTCATGAGCAGCCACACAGCCCAGGACAGACAAAAAGATGATCAGTCCCAGGGTTGGTCCTCAATAACACAGCGTGCTGTATATTTTTGCCTATGGCATTCAAATAGCATCTAATGCTACAAGGTATGGTCTGGCACTCTACCTTCCACTTATCTTTTCCATCACTTGTGTTAGTACACAGTCTAAATGTTGAGCTTTTAATGGCAATATTCCTTCCCAGAGGCTAAAAATGATGGAGAAGCAGGACATCCAGTGGCACACCTATGCCAGGGGGACTTTCCAAGGCCACAGCTACCTCACCCATCGAACAGGGAGCTGCACAAGCTGCTGCCCTGGCTGTGACGGCTCGCCCGCAGAGCTCTTGCTGGTAGCACTTGGCAGAAGGGGCTTGGTGGGTACCGTGATCTGGCACGGGAAAGGCTGGAGCTGCTTGCTTGAGATGTGTATTTGTTTTCATTCATCTCCAACCTGACACTAGGCTGTCAGCTTGTGAAGACTTACGTTATGCAGTAATCATGTTATCTAGAAACCAGAGCAAGAACCAGTGGCCTTTGAGTAGTCCAAAGCACTAAGGAGGCAAGTAGCTACATATGAACAAAATGAACCTGATCTTTAAAGCTAGCAGAGTGAGAGCAGCAGCAGCTACAGCCTCCGACAAACCTGGGTTTCAATAGAAGTCTAAACCCCTGCATCACTCAGGCATTGCTGAAGTTTGCAGCTAACATTAAGATAAAATGTAAGTGGGACAGATTCCTCCATATGTTAGCGGGTTTGTTTTGCACCAGTGACTCAGAATGTTTATAGCTGGTATGAGGACTACAGAAAGATTTTAATCCAGGCTTAAAAAAAAAAAGCATGCCAAGATTTTTTTGTTTCCATGTAATCAACTCATTTAAAGATGTGTGCTCCAGGAAAATAAGAGGAGGACAGGGAAGAACGCCTTCAGTACTGACTTGGGGCAGCTTATAGGAATTCGTCATTTCCTCTCATTCTTTTTTCATTGTATTTATACCAAAATGATGATTTTTTGGAAACCACTAGTTATGCCACCAGTGCTTTTGGCCCATTGTCACTGGACAATCTTGCAGCGACTCTGTGATCTAGCCATGGGTGCCGGGGAGGGAGCGCTGGGCAATGTGACTGCGGCAGCTCTCGCCCCCGACTCATCGTCTTTCCTTCCCGGTCTCTTAAAGCAAAATCTCCCGATGCTAGGTCACAGTTACTATGCCAATGAATGCAACAGTCCTCAGCCATCAGAAAACATAGAAAACAAATAGGTCCACTGACACAAGACCAGAAGAAGCCTTTTTCATGCACTGCACATAATCCTTTTAAACTCGACCTACTTTAGAGGACACTTCCATCCTCTCCTTTTATAGTTTATTAAGAATACCATTGTTATTTTCTGTTACAGTTTTACTGTTTTTAATTTCCCCACTTCACACTATCAGTAGTTTTATTCTACACATTAGCAGACCGTGGAATACCTTGCCTTGTTACTTCCATATTTTCTAATTGCAACACTCCATCATTAGTCAACTGGTTCATAATGTGGAAGGCAAAGTTGCTATTTCATTTCATGCTATATAATACAATGCTTCTGGTTCAGTAATTACATTGTGCCAGAGTTGTGATCAATCCTGAGATAGCTCACTCTTGATGGATAGCTCCATCACAGAGTGTATAAGAGTTAAGGGAAGAAGCAAATTTTTAATTTTGCTCCTCTGTCAATTTAGCTACTCGAACAGTGCTTTTCAGACCAATATTTATCTCACTGACATAGGAAGAGATTACAGAAATGAGAACTTAAAAGAGAGAGCTGGAGTTTGAAAAGCATTTTCTAAAGTTTTGGTTTGCAAAACAGGAAAGAGATAAATTAGGTGTTCTTCCACAGAAAGCTATTGTGTATTACTCCGTTAACGAAGTGCAAATCTTTTAGTCAACTGTTTAATGTACTGGAGAAAACCATTACCTGCTTCTCATAACTATTCCAAGGATTATGTGAAATGAGCTGATGATTTTACTTACTGCTATTGCTCAGTACTAGACCTGTGAAAAAAAAAAATTATTTCCAAAGGTTTTCTGCTCAGTCATAAGAGTGTTCATGAGTCAAACAATTTTCTGAAGTGGCAGCCAACTTTCAAACAGTCATAGAATATAGCAAGTGCCTTTTCCTAACAGGGGAAGAATTGCAAGTATGGGGTCCCAGAGTGCAGCATGGGTTGCAAGGACACCAGAATGGCCATGCCAAGCAAGTAAGAGTGGAGAGGGCTATAGCCTTTATGGACAAATGACATGCTAGTGCCCTGAGGTTACATTAGAGGAAAGTTGATCCTACCGGGGCATGTTTACACTTTTCTGAGAAGCACCTGCTGGGAGCCAATTTCAGGGACAGAATTTCTGGCCAGACAGACTATAAAGCAATGTTTCTGTTCTTGCACATCTTTATAGAATTGCATGACATAAGGGCAAAACCTATAAGTGAAATATTCCTATTTCTGTAATAAAATTCTCTTGTCTTCATTGCTCTATGACTTTTGCACAGGGCTACACCTTGGACTTTTCCATCTTCCTTCCTATGTGCCATCATTTTAGTAAATCATCCTTCCTCCAAGCACTAGCAGTGAGATCCCACCAGTCAGAAATAACAGAGTTAAAAATGCTTCAGAAACCCTGAGCTCTGGTACCCTGAAGAGGGCATGGTCATCTCACCAAAGCAAGGTGAGGCAGCTGTGTCTGCAAAATGTGTCAAGTGCATTTTGTATCCAAAACATAGAAAAAGGTCTGAGGTTCAGCATTCAGTCATAGGGCTGGGTAGAAGTTCAAAGCAGAGAGGGCAACAGGAGGACTAGACTAGTAAGGCAGGTAGTACACATTCTGCTGTGTGGATATAAAAAGCTGAAAACAGTTGACTATGATACTTTATAAAGTAGAGAGAGATGGAAATGGGGAAACTGGGCAGCAGACAAGAGCATCCTGGGTGGACAGAGCCTGGCTGCCTGGCTCCACCACCTCCTCCCCTTCCTCAAGAAGAAACAATACAGCACCACTTTGGGGTTTCCACTAAAGCAGCTCCTCCCAGTATCCCCTACATGGCAGATGAGCAAAACCAACACGCAAGGGCAGCTGTAATGGTAAAAGAACAACAACACAAAAGCAACAGATCAGGAACTGGAGAACAGAGGTGGAGTCAGTAAGTGAATACCAGGGACACAGGTGAAGGGTGAGAATGACAGCGGCTACAGAATTTATAGTGTCTTACCTCTCTTGGCTCTCCAGGACCAATATGCTTTTCTGTCCATTCAGGTATTCAATTGACTTTTAAATGGACCCATCACTACTATTTTATGCACAGGTTATTAACGCAGAGGTCTTTTAGTTGAAAGACTCCAGGTTGTTTACAAGCACAGCAAACTGCTCCACCCAGGAGGATTCAGGAGCAATGCTGTGAAGACAGATCGATTGATCAGTCACTCCATTTCTGGTATGTATCTTTTTGCACTATTGCAGCAAAATAGCAATTAAGAAAGCAAGAACACAGCAGAAAAAGTGGTGAAATTGAATATACAAAAGTGAAGAGATTAATTGATAATTTTCCCAGGCCTGGGTTCAGATATGCTGAATAAGAACAACACTTTAGCACACTGGCACCTTGAGCACTTGCAGAGCTGAGGGCCATTTGGTGATCCCTCCCTGGGGAATATGCCACAGGATTTCTGGAGAGGACCTGAGAGCACAGGAGGTGAAGGCAGGATCATGGCCAGCAGCAGCACAGAGACCTGGGGAGGGTGAGGAACCTTAACCCTGGGGCAGCACTGTTGCTTTTACAAGTTGGGGCTGGAGAGATCTTTTGGCTCAGAAATGTAGAGGAGAAATTGTAGGCTAATCCAGAACGGTATCCAGGGAAGCTCTTACTCTTCATGGACAAGCTAAGGGTTACCACCGACCTCTGAGCTGCCTCAGAATGAACAAACAGCATTTCTGTTGAGTCAAATATGCATTGCCACATGCTTTTCTAAGAACTGATTTGTATTTGGCCTTATGCATAAGATGTAGATAATATATATTTTTAGCCTAAGATCATCTTGGTAACAAAATATTTTCTGGGAGCAGTTCTTTCAGAGGCAGAAGTGAACACAAATACTTGCCCTACTTCACTCATCACAAAAGGACCCTTTCTGTGAATCAAAGTGCACACGCCGGCTCCTCCTCCTTGCTGGAGCCCGCCAGCTTCCCTTCCTTCAAACTGTTTTCCCATCTGCAGTATTTATAATAATTGCAATGCTTCTGCGAGAAGGAGACAAGGCTGTTTGTTTAGGAGGCTGTGCTCAGAAGCCTGTCAGTTTAGCTGGACTGTTTGCTAGAAAAGAAAATTAGGTCTGTTAGAAGATGCCAGCTTTTATTCAGGATGAGCAAACCCATTCAGAAAATAAGTCCCTCGTGCCCTCTTCACACTGTCCGTTTTGATATATAAGCATTGTTAAGTCTGAGTGGTTCATATGTTTATTCTTTTTGTAGAAAAGAGTTATTTCCTGTAGAACAAAAGTCTTTGTGGGAAAGACAGAAATTGAGCTCTGTGAGCTTCGGTTCACAGTTTTTCATCCAAGAGTTCAGAAGGAGGTTAGGGGAACCACAAAAACATTGCAAGTGGAGCAGACTTTGAAAAGCCTCTTCCCAAACCCCCTCTGCCACTGCCAAAGGGAAGGGAGCAACCTCCAGACAGATGTGATCTGCCCCCATCCCTTGGGGTCAGCAGGACCCTCTCCATGGCACACGTGGTGGCAGGGGCACTGGTCCTTCTCCTGACCAGGACTGTGCTAACAGCCTCACCATTGCCTGCACCAAGGGAAGCTCAGAGTAGTCATCAACATTTCTATTGCTCTTCAGCTGATGGAGATCTGAACAGGAAAGTGTGTGTGTGTGTGTGTGTGTGTACGCACGTGTGCATGTAACCCAAAGGAGGTTTAGGAGAATATAGGTCCTGATGGAGATGGACCCTCTGGAGCCCAGGATAAGAGCTGCCCCTGAACCCTCAGGTGATGCAGGTGAACGCTTCTCCACTGTGCTGACATGGTCTTATCTAGGTGCATACTACAAATCTGACAGACATGGTGGTTTTGCTTGGGCAAGATTCATCAGTGGGAGGGAAGGAGGTGGTTGTTTTCCTTAATTATTCTTGTACAGTGTGGCACAAGCAGTCTCGATCCTGTGGCAGGGGGTTTTCCATCTGCTGCACAGCCTCCCCACGATCTCTGTGCTTCTGTAACTGGAGCTAGAGAAGAAAAAAAGGATGGAGAGCAAGGACAATTGGAGAATTCAGAGATACTCTCAAGAAGAGACCAAATTAACAATACTAGCAACTCCTAAGGAAATTTAAAGCACTTATCCCTATCTAGTGACCAAGAGGACATCATAGGCACTGATTCAGTCTCCTAAGGAAAAAAAAAAAAGAAAAAAAGCCTCTTTGAGACTGAGAAAAAGAAAGGAAGAAGCAAGATCCATTGCTAAGAAAAGTTTGTACCGGTTATTGAAACTGATTGGATGAGACTGAACTAAACAGATTTTAGGCTGAAATCGTTCCTCCAGAAGTAATGTTGAACACACTTAGAAAATTAGGGGTGCATGGAAGGAAAAGTGAATCATACAACTGGAAGTGTGGGATGAGCTGCTCAGGTTAGTTGCATAACACATGTCCTTGCTGGAATATTTCTTGTCAAAGGCCTGGGATATGGGACTGTCCTGGGATAAGTGTCTGAGATAAGTAAGCAGGTCCAGAATTGCAGCAGATACAGTTTATGTGGCACAACTTCTAATGTCACTGTTTAGAGTTAATTTTCATTTGATAGCTTAAAATAGATACCAGAAAGCAAATTTCAGTACAACAGATACAAAAGAGGAGCTTTGATACCGTATTTCCAGGTGAACCAATGTCTTCCAGCCAAGCTTGTTTTCTGGCAGTGTCTGGTTTTTATAATGTAAATTCCATTATGATCTTTTTAATCCTGCATTTTCATGGGAAATATTTGTTCTAGTGTTATCTTTTCTCCTTTTTCATTGTTATAAAAAATTCAATCAACATGGAGTTCAAAATAAAGTTTTAAATTCTTTTTTAAATCAGAGTAGTGAGACAGGGAGTAAAACTGAAGTGTCCTGTTCAGATTTCCCAAACCTCAGGTACAATGGCTGCCTGGATAAATTCTGCCCAATATACAGGGTTTTTTTATACTGGAGAAGGAAAGGAAATAATAGGGACCGAACAAAAGGAGGAAAAATGGTGGGAACTTGTTTTAAACAAGTGTTTAAGAATAACAGGGGATTTGTGAGAACTAAACCCAAATGCCTCCAAAGTCTGGATATTTAAATTTAGAATTTTTGGCTTGCTCCTCTGATGGCACTACAGTGAATCTCTGCAACCCTATGCGATACTGTTTCATAGGTAGTGGGAATCTTCATGGACAAATAGGTTTGCATGAGCTGAGCCTATTTATGTCAGCAGCAGAAAGAATGGCTCAAATCAATTCTCAGCGCACACCCCTTCTGTGGCTTCCTATACACCTGCACCCAAGTTTGACAACATTTCCAAGCTGATTCAACGGGGTTTCAAATGGACAGACAACCCCATCACAAAAATACCAGGCAGTTCAGCTCCAGAAGCACAACAGAGGATGCAAAGACTGAAGGAGAAAGGTAACTGAGACATGGTTTTCTCTGTAAATAAAGGCTGATGCTAAGATTTACTGGTGAGATCTGGGCATAGACAGCACTGCTATTGCCTGTGCAATATTTTTCTCAGGATTACATAAGAAATTTCAGTTTCAAAGGGAGTCTGATAAGTTTTAGCAGCTCTCACATATTCTGTAACCCCCCACCAAACCCTATATACCACGCTACTGATCTATACAAAGTACAGCAGCCAAAAAAACTTTTGTCTTCTTTTTTTTTTTTTTTTGTTGCATGTGTGGGTATATAGGAAATCATCCAAAAGAAATCAAATTAAGAAATGCATCACCAATTATCAAATATACATAAATTAATCTTTTCTGCCTGAAATACCAATTCAGAGGACAGACTCACCTACTCATCACATTTCCCACTGAAATTAACAGAATAAGGTCGTAGGCCCGTGAGGAGTAGGCAGGGAAAAAGCCACCACATGTTTGCTGCAGCATGTGATAATAACTCACTGCCGAGCGGGGTTGGGCTCTCATCCCACCTTGTCCTCCCTCCAACAGTCTGTGGCTGCCCTGGATTTGGGCAGCCGTGTTGCTCCAGGATTAGCTCTGGGGAGAAAAACCTGTTCAGGGGTCCCAGGTGGGAACTCAGTTTCATCCTTCTCTTCCCAGAGTCTCCATTGAAGGCTGGTGGCCGTGGCAGGGCCTGGGAGGTGCTTTCACTGACTGCTTGCTGAGGAAAAGGTAGTGGCAGATGGGAGCATCCCTGTGCTTGGGTTACAGCTGGGACAACAAACGTGCCCCATCCCTGAAGAGAGAAACAGGCTACAGCTGAATAAAAGGCAGGGCAGAGGAGTTTTATGGCTTCACCTGCACACATCTGAATGCATCTTGCAGGGATGCGGTGAGGTTTCCCTCCTTGCCAAAGTAGTCTTAGCTTGATGAAGCTTTCAGGAGTATGAAATAAGACTGACTCAAGCATTGTGCTGACACAGCCCAAGGATACATGGAAAAAGAGTGACTCCAGGTTGGGAAAAATTGCTGTACAATGAGATATTTAAATAATAAATCAATTTAATTTATCTATCTGAGGGAACAGGTCATGTTGACATAGCTTGATTAAGGTCTAGAAATATCCACATGGGAGATTTCCGAGGGTAGAGCTTTATAGCAGATAAAGGTAAACGAACACAATCAAATTCCTGGATGCAGAAGATAGCTGCACTTAGCCTTGAAAAAAGGCACTTTTTACCTTTGGAGGCTTGCAACAAAACACCTAGGGATCTGTCATGGTTTAAGCCGGCTGGCAACTCAGCACCACGCAGCTGCTCGCTCACCCCCCCCCCTCCCTCAGTGGGATGGGGGAGAGAATCGGGAAGAAAATAAAAGGTTAGAGCCGAGGGCTGAGATAAAGACAGTTTAATAAGAGAAAATAATAATAATAGTAATAATGAGAATGATAACAGAATATACAGAATATACAAAACGAATGATGCACAATGCAATTGCTCACCACCCGCCGACCGATGCCCAGCCCATCCCGAGCCGCGAGCAGTCCCCGAGCCGCGAGCAGTCTCCCCGCGACCGACTGACCGACTAACCCCCCCTAGCATGACGTTCTATGGTATGGAATAGCTCTTTGGTCAGTTTGAGTTAGCTGTCCTAGCTGTGCTGTACTCCCAGCTTGTTATGCACCTGGCCGAGCAGGAGAAGCTCAAAAAAGTCTTTGAGTAGTCTGAGCACTACGTGGCAACAGCTGAAAACATCAGTGTGTTATCAACATTCTTCTGGTACTAAATCCAAAACACAGCACTGTGCTAGCTACTGTGAAGAAAATTAACTCTATCCCAGCCGAAACCAGGACAGGATCTAGATTTTCTTTACTCAGCATCTTTAAATCAGTTCTGAGCAGCATTTGAAAGCCCAGCACCAGCATGGGCAGTGCTGTGGGCTGTGGCATATGTGCCCTCCGATGAGATGCTTGTGATTCTGCCTTCTGGACTGTAGACCTGTGAGTCTCTGAAAAGAGCAAGGGACTGCCCAAATTGTCTGTGCTTATAAACGATCACAGTCTGAGCCCCTAAGTAGGATAAACACCCCAGGTGGTAAGTGAGTATTGTGAGGTGAGAATCAGCATGCACCACACAAAGATTAGCTTATGAAACCAAATGACCAGCCCACATCCCAGTGTGGGTGTACCCATTACCATCAGTGTTTTCTCTATCATCTTTATATGATAAAAATTATATCATATGCTGATTAATGCTCCTTGCCTCCTTGTAATCCTGCCGTTCTTTTTGTCTTTTTCCAAAATAAACACCAGAAACCCCTTGGGCTTCAAGGCTTAGTGGTGGACTTGGCAGTGTTAGGTTTCTGGTTGGACTTGATGATCTTAAAGGTCTTTTCCATCCTACATGATTCTATGATTAATTTGCAACAGTTTGCATTTATTCTTCTACAGATGTTCACTCCCACTGGTAAGGATAACCACCCCAGCACTGCCTCTACCCATATCTCTTTTCCTCTGTTGGGACTTTGCTATAGCTGCTCTCCCCGTTCTTTTGGCTCTGTCTTTTTCGTTGAATCATAGAGTCATAGAATCATTTAGGTTGGAAAAGACCTTTAAGATCATCAAGTCCAACCATTAACTTAACACTGCCATTCCACCTCTAAACCATGTCCCTAGGCACCTAAAATCTTATCCTAAAGTCTTTTTTAGAGATCAAAATATCCTCTTTCCTGTATATAGGGAACTGTGTGCCTACAGACAGTAGAAGTTCAGGCAACTACATGTGGATCTTGCAAAATGGGGAGTCTCCTAGCAGATGGGATTTGGGAAATATGTGGTACCTGGTCAAGAAAGGAGCAGATGGGAGCAAGGAGGCTATGGGCAAGCAGGACATTATAAGGAGCCAGGGTTTAATATATGGTCTCATCTTTTTAATACTATTCATTTACCAGAGAGGAATAATCCTTGGTGAGGATGCCAATTCCCTGTTGGGATGGATGAATCAGGATCTGTGGGTGTGCAGGTGACTGTTATATTTTGTGCATGATCAGCACATTAAATCCCTGCGCATCATCTCCCAGCACACACTGCTGCACCACATGTTTAGCATGAACCTCCTGCTCAGCAGCCTGTTCCTTCTGCCCCAGGAAACTTGTTGCTTCCCTCGCCTTTCTGACTCGCTGTTGCCACATTGGCTGCAAAGGGTTTGAAAGTCAGAAAATTGCACTAATCAAATGTACTTTTAGAGTGTCTCCAAAGTCTTGTATCAGACAGTCATGCTTCCTTTTTCTCTTTAGTTCACCACATAGGAGCTGACTGGCTGCCAAACAACTGCTTCTATCTGTGTCCATGTTGTCCAGTCTACGAACAACACTGTTCCGTGTTGCAGAGCCAGTGTTGGGAAGGAAACAGTCCTCCACTGAACAGCATTTTCAGAATAGTATTTAACTTGCGAGAAGCTTGAGGCCACTGCAAGTTTCTGTACCAACCCTCACTCAAAGTTGGGACTCCCCACCTCAGTGTTAGATCAGGTTGCTCAGGACCGTGTCCAGCAGCTTTTAAATATCTCTGAGAATGGAGGCTCCACACCCGTTCTGAACAGCCTGTCTCTACATTTGACCAACCTCTCTGAGAAAATTTTGTTTACAAATGTCTAACTTGAATTTCTGCTGTTGCAACTTCTGTCCACTGCGCCTTGTCCTTTCACTGCCTGTATGTCCCCTTCAAGCCTTTGTATGCAACTCTTGACTTGGTGTTTCCGGAGATGCCCTCTATTACCTTGGAATGGTCTTTCATTGGATTCATTCTAACAAGATGTTTGGATTTCTGCTTGGCCACGAGTAACAGCTCGGTACAAAAGATTTGGCCTTTATACCTTTCATTCCAAGGACTTTCTCCAAGTACTGTCCACTTCCGTGAATACTGCTATAGTTCTTCTTTTGTTTCTGTTTCATTTGTGCATCTTTCTGCTTGACATTAATGGTAGCTGGAACTGTGAAGTTTGGCATTTTTTCATTATTTTTATTGTGGGCTGACACCAGTCTTCACATTGACTGAAATGTTGCTCAGCGGCATTTATTCATGTGCTGATGTCCTGTACAAATTTTCAATACCACAATTGGAAAATGTACAAATCTTTTTCTTTCCTCTTCTTTCTTCTGACAAAGAACATAATAAAGGATGTTCTAGAAAGACACATCTTTTGTCTTAGCATAATTTCACTGAATAATTTTTTCTTAATGTTAATTTTAGCATTTATCCAGGAAGGCTGATTCAAAAACAGAAGAGAAAGTTTCCTGATTGATGACTTCATACCTAACCAGAAAAGGAAAGCATGTTCTCCCGCCTAGAAATCACTTCTTCTGCTTTTCATCTACTGGGAAATCCTTCAGATATATAACCTTTACTGAACTCTGGTGTTTATCCGATACTACAAACTTAATGTGCAGGTATAAATCTTATTTTCCTAATGGATATTAAAGTAAATGGCCCTGAGGAAGTACTGTTGAAATATTTATCTTCTTTCAGCTGTAGATTTAGTCAGAGGGAAGTTAGGATATTTGGCATTTTACACACAGAGAAGCTTAAGATTTACAAATCTTCATCTGTCTTTTTCCTTCAAAGCCAAGCTCATAAATGAAGCAACTGTTCCCAAACTGTCACCGTAATGTCATTCGCATCCATGAAGTCATCACATCACTTCTGTCGCTATAACAACCTAACATTGTCTGTTGCTAATGTCACAAAAACATTGCATTACCATAATTTTGAAAATAACTCTGAAGTGATTACTTTAAATGCAGCCTTTCTGCAACACATTTTTCAGGAAATCACCATTTTAATGAGAAAGCTTTTGAAAATGAATCAGCTGTATTAAATATTAATCACACTGCAGCTTGTAATTAGTCGTAAGAAAACAATATTTCTTACTATTAAAACATTCTCTTTAATTCCTTATTCCCTTATTCTTTTCTGTATACTGTGAGCTGTTGAGAAGTTTTATATGAAGCTAACACATTGGATAAAAAGTATAGAAAAATTGAATCCATTTTAAGATGGACAAATGTAAAACTGTATACTTAAGTAGGAGTAATTTACCTCATAAATGCAGAATGAAAGATGAGTGGCTCTGCAGCTTTACTACAAAAAAATCATAAAGAAAATGCACCAACATCCTCATACTCCTGCAGATAAAATAAAATTTAGGAATACTGTCTGCAGTGTGCATGAAGGAATCCTTGTGCTTTAATTGTGACCACTCATCAGGCCTGAGCGGGAGGCAGCTTTCGATATGGGACAATGGATGTGGTTCAGTCGGGAAGAGTCCTGGGGACAACGGTGTGACCAATCTGAGGTTTAGAAGTTAGTCTGAGGTTAGCTCCCATGGAGGACTGGAGATACTATATTGCCTTGAAAGAGTGGGCTGGGTAGTGACAAGATCACAACTTCATCAGGGATGAATCAAGACACTTTGGCACAAAAAAGAGCTGCAACGGTGGGAGAAACCCCAATGGATGAGAGAAACCCTTAGGGTTTTGTGTAGGTGAGCAAAGCTGCAAAAACGGGGCAGGGAAGGAAATTTGTGGCCAAGGGGTGAGCTGGGCTTTGATGGAGGGACCTCTTACAGGAAAATGCCGGAGACCAGAGCTGTTGTGGGGCTTGAAATAAGGAGAGAGACCTGAGAAGGCATGTGGGACAGCATGAGATCTGTGAGGAGGAAAAGCAGCCAGAGAGCGACCAGTAGAGCAGGACCACAACTTGCCCATTCAAATTTCCATATTCATCAATTCCTTTCCTTCTCACTAGCTATAGCCCATAGATGCCCAACAGGGCAGGACCCTAGTCTAGAATCTTACAGACAGGGAAAAGGGGCAAGGTGGCTCAGCAGGGAGGGAGGAGAAGAAAGGATGAGGCCAGAAGCAGGAGCCAGGCCAAAGCACTTGAGAAAAGGGCTTTCTGCCCTCTGGTTTGCTGATCCACAAGTTGCCAGATGAGCACCACACAAAGTGACTTGTGTGTGAATTGTGGATTGTGACCATTACTGAGACTCATAGGAAGGTGAGATAGTATGACTAGTTTCAGTGGACTTCACTTTTACTATGCTGATGGAAAGTCAAAAGCCTCTGTTGCTTTGTGGGAATGTTAAATCTCCAGAGACCTTTTTTTCAGGTTGACTCCAAATTGCTAATGCTGTACTACCACACATAGTCCCAAAGAGCTTCCGTGGCCTTCAGAAAATGACATGGTGACGATAATGCTGAGTGAAAGTGTCAGCCCATTTCCTCTTTGGGCCAGGACTGCTACAATTTATCTGTAGAAACATGCCACAGAATTTGCCAAAAGTAGAAGGAAAAGGTTAGTGCTTATCAATTTGTTTTCCCCAGGTTAGTTTAATGTCACAGTGACTCCTGTTTTTCAGTTCCTAACAGGGGATGTGATAATCAGGTGGTCAGGTCTGAATGGATGGGAAAGCACATGAGCATGACAGACCAAATCCTATCAGCTCTACGTGCTAATGGCTCAGATGTCTTATAGCCTTCTTTCAGGCTTTGCATGTCCCCTGTGACCAAATACTATGTGAGAAGGAAGCAGCAGCATGTCCACATCAGGTCCTGTTTTCTGAGCACCGAGAAACCTGTCTGAAAGCAGTGGCCTTAACTGCACCCTCTCTCCTCACCCTGATTCTCTTTGATGCCGAGTAAGAGGAGATGGGCTAGAAGTTGTACCTGCATGTTTAAGAAACATGTTCTCTGTTCAGGAACTCTGCAGGAATTTCAGAATCAATTGCATCATGCTTGCCACTTCAAAGCCTTCAGTGGCTGATCGCACACTTGGAAAATATCAGACCTAACTTAATCTGACACGGTTATCAGTGTAACTCAACCTGTCTGACAGCCTCCTTCCTGAGGGTTGCTACAGCTCCCTTGTACTCAGAAATGTCTCTAGAGAAACAGCAGGCATTCCTTCTTAACATTATTCAGAGTGATAATTGCTTGTTTTAAAAGGAAGATTTTTTTTGCATATTTTCTTTGGAAATGATGGAATTCAATGCCTCATGCAGTGACTTTGTTTTGTTGATTTGTATTAGAGTCAGTTTTAAATACTCCCTATATTAAGAAATGAAGTGAACTCTTATACCTAGTCTCCATACAAATGAACTAATTTTCATGTATTTTCAATTGGTTACCATCTTGGGTCTGATCCATGGAACAGTTCCAGTGATAAGGATCAAAACTGGTCTTCCCTGGCTGGGGTTTCTTCTGTAGACATTCCACTCGGTGTGAAGAATTAAGTATTAAAAGAGTAACATGAACATGGAAGTCTCTGTATTGCCAATAGTTAGTTAACTCACTAGAGCTGTAGGAGATACAGGTTCAAGTTCCTGCTGTAATGAAAATGTACCTGGTTAAATGCACAGAGAGTTGCCTTGTATCTCCAGAGGTTCTCAAGATGGCTGTATTGACCTGCCTTCAGCCCTCTTTATCCAAAGCATCATGCCTGAGGTGTGCTGGAGATACGTTTATGTGGTGGTGTGCTCCTCCCCCAACCCCCCCCTTCTCGACCTCTTTCAAGTGATAACCACCTGGGACGGTCATGATAGATGTGTCTGGTTGTGCAAAAGGCCCCCAAGGGATGTGTGGAAGACAGATAACAATACAATAGCCAAGGGCTATTGTGGAATGTGTCCAGCTAAGCACAGTGGTCGGTGTGGAAATATGACAATGAGCCAATCATCTTACCTCCATCAATAGTGAGCAGCCCAAGAGCCCTTTAAGCTCTCCTGCATGGCAGTGGGCTACACGCCAGGATCTCCCCTGGAGCAGGGACGCCTCTCAAGGTTGCTCCTCAAGGTTGAGAGATTCCTTACTGCAACAGATTCTCGGTAAGTGGCTAACAGCATGCCAAACGCTGAAATCTTAGCTCAGTGATATAAAGGATTGATTGTGCATATGTAATCCTTTAGACATAAACTGTTGACTAAGTCTGGGACTAGGACTGGATCCAGCTGCACCTAGACTCCTCTCTGAGGAAGGAATTTAGAAAGCAAGGGGATCTTTCTGAACCTCATGACTCAATGGGAGGGTCTTGCTGACAGTTTTGTCTGATGCTGTCCTCTGTGCAGTAAATAACCAAGTGTACCTTGTCATCTAATCTTATAAACCACTGTTGCATTTACTACTGAACTTTGTTAACTCACTGTTTTACGTCAATAAACTATATTTTTTGCGTCCCTCTCACTCCATCCATGACAGTTTATTATCAGGCCCCAACAGGGAGATGTCTTCCTACCTCCTCTCACCTCTACTTTGAGAATTCAGATTTCAGGGCATCCAGATGCTGCTGTAACAAGGGTTCCCACCAGCTCACCAGTGTCTTATATTAATTAAATGGTACTTTAATTGCGTGCCAACCAACATAATCTTTTGGAGTTGAGGGAAAGCAGTCATCTCTAGGGGCTGGTGGTATCCACACAACAACTATGAGAACAGCAGGGTGTCCAAAGTAGTGTGTTTACATGTAGAGTGGCAAACGAGAAACCTGTGAAGCTGAGTGTTTGTGAAGCTGAGTGTCGTAAACATACAGTTTGGGAGTGATGGTAGCAACTCTGCCCTTATCTCCCTGTCTCATTGATGTTGCAATCAGATCTAGTCTTGCTCTATTTCACGAGGTGGTGGCTGGACTTAGGTCACCACAAGTAGGAGCCATCTGGCCAATGTAGGCATCTGTAGTGTAAATGTCACCATTTGAATTAGTCACTCTTGGTTGTCTTCACCAACAAAACTCAGAGAAGATTGGTAGGGCATGACTATTTCACCCACAAATAGTCATCTACAATCAGTCATATATACTGCACCCTACAAGTTCCTAGACAGTTACATTGGAGATGCTTAAAGTCAGTGAGTGTCACCCCAAATATCACCAGATGTTCTCAGAATGGCACTGAGTTTTCTATAGGCTTTCCAGAAGTTATTTCTTAATCTTTGTGAGCTTTTAAAAGACGATTCTTTAAAAGGATAATGGTTCTGTCCTTTAGCCAAAAAAGCATTCTTTTTTTTCTTATATTTGATTTAGAATCAATTGTTAGGGAAATTCTAGCAATTGACAGTATTGCAGATAACCAGAATATAACAGTGTTCTTTTTACAATACAGGCAAAAAATTAATTTTTGCAGTCTTGCAGTCTGCTCACCAAAACATGGGAAGTCTCTCGCGTACCTTGGCATGGTGGAAGAAGGGAAGGCACCACCTCTGTTACATTGTCATGGACTTGATGACTACCGTAATGTGTAAAAGATACATTTAAACTGTTACCGTCTTGTGCCTTCCAAATTCTCCAAAACTTCTACACGTTAGACCAAAATGGGTCTAAAAATCTCACCAGATCAGATCTTCCCATCCACATTAGTGGTTGCATTTTCACATCATTTTTGCATCAATTTAAACAATTAGTATCAGGCTTAAGGCTGGGTAGAATCAGGGTCTTCATACTGGAATCCTTACAGGAGTAGCTAAAATATACAATAACTTGAAAAGTTATATAATTTTTTCAAAGTCTTAGGAAAATATATAATTCCTTTTAAAGCATTTTAAATTCCACTTCAACAGTTTAGCCATGTTGAAGTTCTTTAGATCTATTAGAGGTATATCACTTTAAAAAGACATTCAGGGTACGGCCTTTATAACTTTTTAATATTTGGAAGAATGTTTGCTAATGGAAGATGATGGATCAGTGAGCTAGGAGCGTGAATCCTTGTTTTAGCCATAAGGAAAGGCTGACAGCAGTGCATGCTCCTCTCAAGTATGATGACAGCGTGCCTTAGTCTCATCTAAAGATCTGTCCAGATTCTGAGCTCAGTTACACAAATAATAATACACATTTGCATTTAAGTAAGCAGCTTGGAATATGCATTGCTACATTTGAATCCACTCTCAATGCAGAGCAAAAAAAAAATAATTTTGAACTTGGGAAAATATTGAGGGTGGTCAGAACTTGGAAGAGGTTGCCCAGATAGGTTATGCAATCTCAACACTGGAGGTGTTAAAATTTTGATAGCACTAACCCTGAGAAGCCTCTCAAACTCTGAAGTTGGATATAATTTCAAAGCTGAATCCGCTTTAAATGGAGGTTTGAAGCAGGTGACCTCCAGAAGCCCCTTCCAACCTAAATTATTCTATGATTCTTATTTACTAGCTTCAGCTTGCCTGACCTTACATTCAGTGCAATTGTTATGAAATCAGTAAGTTATTTGGAATCTGTGACATTCCTCTCATTTAGAAAAGGAAGTGACTCTAAATTACTATTTATAATTCCACTGGTGACTTCTTACCCTTAGACATTCCAGCTGAAGTTTAACTGGCTGTCGCATGCCAATTACATGTTTTGTTGCAACAGTGTTAATTAATCCACGTCTACAACAAATCTCTGCATCTGCTTGCAGGCTGCCCTTCTCCTCTTGCTTTTGGCCTTAGTGTAGTAGGTACATTCTTCCAGCTGAGAGCTTTAGGAGCTCCCTTCTGCTGTAATTGTGTAGTCATGGATGGAGGTTTGCTTACACTTTGAGACGGCAGAAAAAACGCTGGAGTTCCTACACCAGATTAAAGAATATTTGCTCTTCATTCTGACATTCTATCAGGGCAGAAGCCACTACAGAATTACTAAGGAACAGCGGTGAGCATGTACCGCTCTCCTCCTTCATCATACTCATTGATTACAACCAGTTGTATAAAAGTTGTACTCCTTTCCCCAGGCTTTGTTCTCAAGTGCACTGAAGCAAGTTCAGCTCAGAACTTGTACATTCAGCTCCCAGCATGGTGTCTAGGTGAAATTCAGCAATAACAAGCAGTTGTGTAAGACTAATTTTGCATGTGAGGTCCTCAGACAACCCAGCAAGTCTGTACTGATTTTGAATTTAATAGGTGTTTAATGGAAAACACCACCAGTGTGGGAGGTTTGAATGTGTAGAATGAAAACCAACTAATATAACAATGAACATCAAAGCTGGCTTGTCCTACAGCATGATTCACACCCGCTCAGAGGACACTTACTTTGCAGACAAGTCTAATATTTTTGTAAGTATTGAAGTTAATAGCTTCACTTGATTACATCAAACCTGAAATTATTTTAGAGGCAGGTAAATACATATAGCATTCGGTTCAAGATTAAGATAGCTAAATGTAGATATCTACAGGAAAATTATGTGTGTAAGGTCTTTTCATATTCCATTCAGATCTAGTCAATAGAGGCTTGAAAACAACTCAGCTGAACGGACTATAGGACACAATTCAGTTACTCTCCCACACGTACCTGGTACCATTTGAGATGCCTTAAGCCATCTAAGACATCTGCATGGGGGTCTTAGATGTGACCCAGGATCTACAGGAGACTCATGCTTTTCTGGACTTGCACTAGGAGGCCAGGTTGGACACTTAAAGGCATCTCAAGTGACCCTAAATGCCTAGATTTATGCAGCAGAAATGACCCTTCAGTTGATGAGAATAATTCTTTTGATTATACTCAAATCATTTGCCCACATATGGCTATCCTGTCCTCCTTCTGATTCTCCATGGTGATTGAGATACCTTTGAAAATGGCAGATAGGACTCAAGGTTGATAGCACACTTTCTGGACCTGTAGCTGGAGGCCAGGCAGCATGGCCTGGGGCATCCCAAGTGGCACCAGATCCTACGTGAAGGAAAATGGGTCGGGTTCTGTTGTCTGTATTCTTTTTGAGGGCAAAATCTTGGAAAAACATGGACAATATTTGAGTTAATGCCTCAATATTAATAGTCCCCTTTAATCAGTAGCCTCTGTTTATTTTTTCTCCTTTTGAGCCAGTGATTGCCATGAAGCTGCTAGATGGAGGTGGCCAAAGAAAGAGCAAGGCAGGGGAATGGAGGAGAGCTGAGACTGCTGTTCTGAGGGGGCAGGATGCAGCCCAGCCAGGAGCCGCACTGCTGC
>NW_009260395.1:511639-534437 GCF_000687185.1 Egretta garzetta | reverse complement strand
GCATTCCTGAACCTGACCCGAGGAAGGGTTCTCCCCCTTTGGGTCATATTTCCTGCACAAGGGAGGAGGGTGACTTCTGGCACTGATCTTTGAAAGGATGGGGGGAAGATACAGAAAAGAATGAGGAATGAGTGTTCCAGGAGAAGAGGGAAAAGCAAAAGAGAAAGCGTCTGAGGGGCAGCTGAGATAGATATGTGAAGATGGTCATAGTAGTCATGCAATGGTTACCCCCTTGGAATAAGACAACAGAGCGAGCTACTGCGGAGAGAGCAGACCGATACCCTGAGATTGCTTTCTCAACCTGAATTCTAGTCAACTCTCTGCTGTAGCATTTTTGCATCTAGTTTTCTTCTTCTCTTTTTTTTTTTTTTTTTTTTTAATTTTATTTCTGTGGTATTTTATGACAGGCATCAGGCAAAGTCACAGCCTCCTCTTCACCTCATCTGACCAAGTTTTCTTTGAGCAAATTGCTCCCTTGCCAAGGACAAGGCTTGGAAGTGGTGAAAGGATGCGGTGATTCCCTGCTGTGGCTGGTGGCCGCATGCCCTTGCTGGGTCACACTGCTCCCTGGCCGCGCTGCTCGGTGGCTGCCTTGCTCACGCTGCTCAACTGTGAATCCTCTCGGTGGGGATCCTCGGTAGTTACTGACACTGGACACGACCTCTCAGAGGACTTGGGGGATCTCATAGCCAAGTGGAAGCCTGACTTAAGCAATTAAGAATGAGCTTCATGGAGTGACATTGCTAACTGCAGCAATGGGCTGTTTACTGAAGGTGAAAAATAAATGTAATGCATTAAAGAGACAGGGGGGCATGTAAGAGGAGTAACGCTGAAAGACAGGAAAATATCCCAGGACAGCACTGGCACTGCTCACAGTCCTGAATGAGGAAAGGATGAAGATGAGCTCCTGGAAAAACAGACATACACAGTAGAACAAAATAGATACCACCCTTCACACTTGGTATCCCAACATGTTCAGCCTCTAATATGTTGCTTTATGAAAAATCAAGACAAACACTTTTTTTTTTTTTTAATTTAAACAAAACAAAACAAAACAACCAATCCAGAAGTCGCTTTTTAAATTCAGCTGTAAAAAGAAGTCTGAGAGGGAGCTCCCAGCTTTACTCAAACAGGACTAAAACCAGACCGCTCACTATCCCAGCCACAGAAAGACAAACGGTTCACAGTAACTCATGAATGAGATAAACATGCCAGTAAACCAAGGATAGAAAGCAAGTTTAGTCACAGTGATTCCTTGTACTTTTGTGTGTCTTTTTCTCTAAGACCCCTGCATGCTTTGTAGTCATTGTGCCTCGGGGTAAGCATCATCTTATTTTCACCTTTGCCTGCACTGTCAAGCTCTGTATAAGAAGTGGTTGCCCTCAGCCTACATTACAGCCAGTGGAAAGGCAGTAGGCTCTTGTTGCTGTGATTCAACAGTTTGATGTTTTAGTGTCTACTTTAAGATGAAGCCATTCACTCTCATTCGTTATTTCCCTCCAGTAACTATAAAGGATGCCTAGAGTATTTGAGGTAAGAAATTCGGATCTATAGTGTCGATACCTCAACTGAAGGTAACATCTGCTTTGCTACTTCATAGATGTCTGTATCACATAGGGTGGGTATTACCTCAGTAGTGCTTTTGTTTGGTTGTCCTTTGCTGCAGTTGGTGAGGGTTGGTCATCGTTTGACAGCTTTAGGCTCCTACCCTGTGCCCACACTCCTCTTCGTGAGGGCCTGGAGCCCTGAGGGCTGAGAGAAGCACCAGCCAGGGAGGCTTTGGCGAAATGCTAGCCATCTGAACATGGCTCCTCATGGGTCTGTAAATATCACAAGGGCATTAGAAGCTGTAGTTAATCCAAGTTTGATCTATTTTGCAGTCTGGTCTCTGGCACCAGTTGTGCTGGTGGTAATACTCCAGATTTGGAGACCACTGCAGTGTCCAGTGTGGCCAAGGAGAATGACCATCGCAGGAGACTTGCTACAACTTTGCACCTACAGACATGCCTGCCTCTGTTGACATTTGGCTTTTATTCACATGGTGCCTGCTAGCCTTTCCCTGGTGTGCCACTGAAAGGCTGGCTGATGAAAACGGGGGTTGCTGGGCACCAAGCATGCTGTATTTATCACATCACTCTGAAAGACTCATTTGTACTATCCTGCTCCCTGGCATCTCATCCCCTGACCTACCCAGAGAACAAACCCTATCACTAAATGGTTCCCTAACCTCACAGAAAGGGTTTTAGTGACTAGTACTAAAATACCTAGTGAACAATCACGACAGTACTTTGACAGCTTCAAGTGCCTCCTCTCTAAGGACTTAAAAGCACTTCACAAATGTGCAGGGCCTGTCTCCGATAAGGTCCTGCATCCTGCGGTAAGAAACAAACCACCTTATTCTATTTTCCAGGTGACATTCCTAATGATCAGAAAACAACTCAAGCTCTGTCGATATTATAAGAACGTTTGTTGTTTTATTCTTTTTGGTGGGTACAAAAACCACAGTTTCTTACACAGAACAAGATTATAAATAATATCTGTAACATGAGTGACCCGTAGTCTCTTTTGATTCTACACTGCAGACTGATGACGTACTCTAAACATTTTATCATTTTGTTTCTTGTATTAGACAGATGCAAATCTGTGGAACACGGAATGATGGAACAGAATGAAGGTAACAGCAAACAAGAGGATGACCAACAACTTTTATAAAAAAAAAAAAAAGTCTCTGAATTTTATTACAGTGATGGCATTTTATATCAATTATTGCAATGAATTGTTCCCTAAGATGGTTAGAAAAAAGAATTGTGTTGTCCTCTACCGAATTTACATCAGTTAAAAAGCAAGCATGTTTCAATATTCCTCTTTTTTCAAAGAAAATGTAAATAATTTCTTCATTTTTTTCACAGGATTTACATATTTATTATTTTCTTATCACAGTTTAGTGATTAATTCCTACAGCTGAACAGCTGAGTATTCTTCCATTGTATATATTGATGTTCTGGAGACACAGGTTAGCATGTTCATTGACTTCTATAGCTATTTTTCTCTCTTTGTCAAGACAAAGACCAAAATGTTGTCCTTTCTGAGCATGTTCTTCACAGTTTAATGCGCTAAATTGGCAAGTCTTATTAGTTTTAAGTCCACTCAAGTGAAATTTGTTGCTGTTAATACACCCTTCCCAGCCCCCTCCCCCCAACAAAACTAAATTATGAATTTTCCTGATATAAAATCTGAGTTTGGGTTTCCGAGCTGAGCTCATGCACACATTGCTGCTGATGATGTCTGGCGCATTTGGACGTACTTCCCTTTCTCAGCCAAATTATTAGTTCATCAATGACACTCCCATGTCGTTACAGTCTGTGCTGTGTTCCCATCAGTCACCAACACAGTTTGATTAAGGCACTCAATTATTTTTTTGGTTTTTATGGTAGGTCCGATGCAATTACAGCCAATCCTGAACTTTGTCTAATTGCAGTTCCAGTATGCATGGCCTTCGGGCAGTCGGGAGTCAATACGCGTCCGTTTTCTCCCACACTCCCTGTGATGGATAATCTGGCTTTGTTTCTTATGGCTTCAGAAAAGGTAAGCTAGGTTTGAAAAAAAAGGAGAAAAGAGGAAAGTGTTACAATGTTTCTGTCCTTCAACAAACCAGGACACAGCAAACACCAAAATATTAAATTTTAGACATCTGCATTTTTTCATATTAACATTAAATATAATAATAGTAATCATTATAAATATAATACATAGCATTTAAGTCTACTAGGGGGAAAAAGACTAGCAATTCTGAGGGTAAATTTCATTACAATAAATCATTATTGATTAAAATATAAAATCCAAATTTGATCAAGAAATTAACAGAAGAGGCAATACCTTCATCTAAACTGCTTCAAACTACATTTATATATAGTGATACGAGAATCAAGACCTTTTATGAACCTGAAAGCATTAGAATCTGTGAATAAAGTCATGCACACGTGTTTATAGGCTTAGACCTTCAACTAGGAATGCCAAGATGTAATATAACAACTGAAAATGGTTTATGAATTGCAATATCTATATCAGCTGTCTTTGTGATAATGGATCAAATCCAAAGAAATTATTACTTCTTTTCACAGTGCACATATTTAGTATCAGTAAATCAGAGAACTGTCCTCAAATCCCTTTTCATATATTTATTTTCCTACAATTAGAGAAGGTGGGAACTTTCAAAGGAGATGTAGTTTATTGAGAGAAAATACAAGTTTCTATAGTTTTTACATTAGGTCTAAATTTTCCAAAAGATGGTTTAAATTTTTGTCACCTCAAAATCTTTTCTTTCAGGTAAATCAGAACAAAATATTTTGTTTAGGGACTAACTGTCTGAAGCAAAAAATGTGGATTTGTTAAAGAAAAAAAATTGTAGTTATGCCATCTAACTTTAGTCATCCAAAACCCAGTAAACTTATATAAAAGAGCGCTCTCATGTGATGATAGAAAATGCCAGGACGACTACTTTAGAGTAAATGATTTCCAGATGACTAAAATTAGGGGAGGTGTCTAAGGTCAACCAATGCAGCAAGGACACCTGGAACAACAGGCATCCAATCTATGCTATGTTGAAACAAATTTCAAAGACACCATGTTAAGACATTAATTAGTGGGGAAATCTGATGTCTAATCAGCAGAAGATATAGTCTATGCAACTAACTCATGTAATTGGTGTGCAGGGATGCAATCTGAAATACCAATTGGAAATAGAGAGACAGGAGGGTGCATTCACATAGGAGCAAAGGGATGACATAAAAATCATAAAATAATTTTATTTGCTTTATTACTGATCTCTGCATTTAGAACTTTGTCCCTCTGAGCCCGGTTTCTCCTTCTGAGGTAGCAGTGCAATCCTGAGCTAGTGTTCGATATGCTTAATTCCATTTTATATAGGACTGTGTGTGTAGGGATGAGGGAGATTCCTCAGTTCCACTGCTTCTGGGTGCACTTCTATGAAAATGCACCGGTCTAATATCGCATTGCTATCAGTAGCTCCTTCAAAAAAGAATCCGCAAAAATACAGCCACTGTTGTGGCACAGAGGTTGGATGTAAAAGCAACTTTCCAAACCAATTACCCTAAAACCCTCAGCCCTCACAAGCAGCTGAGCTTGGGAAAAGGCCCCAGCTTACAGAGGGTGTTAGGGCATTCCCCTTATGCTGAAAAACCTTGGCTTTGATAATCATCAGTTGCAGGGTCCAAAGTCACCCTTTGAAAAGTTTCCCTGCTGCCATAGTAGTCTGTAAGAGGGACTGTTAGCAAACATATCTCAATCTAATTCAACAGCTGGGTATAAAAAGAGAGAGAGAGGTAATGAGGGAGTGGGGACCTGGGCCCATACAGTACCAAGCACCTCAACTTCTCCCCAGCAGCAAATAAAAATCTATGCATTTGCAAAGCACAGACACAATGCAATGTGGTGTTGCTCCAGACAGCGCATGTCCAGAGTCCCATTGCAAATGGATGCCAAGGACTGGTAACTGCCTGCAGCGATACACAGAACATGGTTTGGTCAATGGCAAGAAAAAACAAAAGTGCTTTAGTTTTGGGGGGGATGAGAGTCCAAACCAGATTAGAATGCAAACTTGGATGGAAAAGGGACAGCTTACTCCAGATGTGCTAAACTTCCCAGAAGGTCATCATTATATACCAGCACCTCTCCATCACTTTGATCAGCTATCTGTTCGTGGCCATTCAGGGTTTGCCACTGGGAAATCTGAGGGAGAACTCAGATTTATATGGGATATACAAGTTATGCATAACTGTGGTTTTGTAGCTCAGTCTAGAAAGCTTTCTGGCCATTGACAACACACTCAGGACAGAAAGACAGTAAAAAGGGATCCACCAAAGAAAAAAATCACATGAGAATAACACACAGTTTCTCAGCAGCCTTCCACAGAATAACAGAAAAAGCTGCAATAAAGCAACTCCTCTCTCACGGCGGAGACTAACAACAACTCAGCAACGCACCACGGAACAACCCAGACAGGTAACACAGCCAGGGGGAGCAGGTCAAACCTGTACTCGGGAAGGTGCCGTAAAGCTAAGTAACCAGGTAAGCTTCTGTGTTACATTTTGAACTACGCTATAGGTATTAAGCCAGGCTAATACTCTGCTTTACTGTGCTGCTACAATTTCAGATTTATGGCCTGGCTGCAGAAACAGTTTCAGGAGAGGCTGGGATGAGAGGGAAAAGTCTTGGTATTTACCGTGAATATTACCCAAATTGTGAAAGTCTCTGTGCAGTAAGTGTATGTAGTTAATAGTGATAATATATTTTCAAATTTGTCATTAGTTTTGATTAAATTAGTTGTGGAATTAGTCACATAAAAACACTGACTGCCCTGTTCCTATTGGGAAATGGGAATTTAGGAAACTGATATCCTCAGTCTATATAATACAAATATCCTAGCCTGTGTGGGTTCTTTTGCTGTTTGGTCTCCTCTAGCACCTGGGTCACATGGAGGTGTCTTTGGCACAAATATTTAAGATGAACTTTTAATGATTTTTTCTACCTTGAATATGAAATTGGAAGTATAAAAGTCAAAATAACTGCCTTACACATTTAGTGAGCCATCCTGTAGCACTTAATCTTTTTTGTAATTAATTCCTCATTTTTTCATTGCTTTTTGTAATGAATTTCATTAATTATAAGCAACAGCATGGGATGGGAGAGCAAGAGAAGACAGCTGAAGTGGAAGCTGGTTCATGAGCTTCATGGCCCACTGAGAAGGCCATGGAGGAGGCGGTGGTGGTGGCTGGCTGGATACTGGGACAACCCCTTCGAAAGCCTGTGGGTTTGGGGTGAGGAACTCAGTAGGGCTTTCCCCTACAGCAGCTGGAGAGAAGGCTGTCAGGCTCCGCTCTGTTCTCACGGCATCGGCTCAACTACTGTTCTAAGGCTCTACTACTGACTGATAGACAAAAATGGAAAACCGCTGCCCAGGGGGAGAGGAGGGGATTGTTCCCTCCTTAAAGCAAACTTCCTTCCCTGTCCTAGGCAGACGCAATAGCCTGTTATCCCTTCTGAATGTCTTTGTCCCACACATACAGACTAGTCCTTCATCATACAGACTAGCCTTTATCATCTAGACTAGCCCACACATACGGACTAGTCCTACATTTTTGTTTTCTTCTGCCTCACAGGCAGGTGAATTTCCCTGAGGAAACTCACTTTTGACTGGATTAAACTAAACGAAAAAACATGGTAATGAATATTAACTGTCAAGCGGGTTATTGAAGTTATTCTACATTAGTTTAATACATATACTATTAAAACTATTTGATGTTAGCTTAAAAAGTGAGCACGTTGGTTATTCATGCAGGTTAGAACCACCAAGCATCTTTCCGTATTAGCAAGTTTTAGTTGCAATATGATCCCTTTACTCCTTGGATAAATAAATGTATCAAAGGTTTTGAAATGCCTCAGCCAGACTGATGTCTGCAGACGTATGTGTAACCAGTGCTGTGGGCTCTGTACTGCTGCCCGCTAGCAGGGCTCTATGGGTCCAGCACAGGTACGAGCAGACAGCAGAGCCACCTGGTCCAGAGCACGGCACACAGGCGACCCCTCGCTGCCTGCGTGACTAGGGGGGGCCAAGTACTGCCAGGAGAGGATGACTCGACCTTGGCAGTCTTCCACATATAAGCATAAGCTTTTTAATAAGAAGTTCACTGCTGCAATTTCTCATGCAAATATTACTGCAAATAAGTAGAATGAAGAAATTAAGAAGTTTATAAATATTTGCTCAAGATCCTAGTTATTTCTATTTTTTAATGAATTTTTAAATGTCTGCACCCTAAAACATTTTTAAGAATTTATAAGAAGTTTTGACTGACCCAAACATGAATTTTCAATATAATAAAATGCAACATGGGCATTTTTAATATATTTTTTCCTATAAGAATTAATCTCTGTGTTGCAACAAATCCCACAAAAATCCAAACTTTAAAGAAAGGTACTTATGATTTTCCCTTAAAAAATAAATCTGCTAGCTCTATTTTTTATTTCAAGAAAATACTAAGACTAAAATAAATTTTACAAGTATAATCGCAGTGTTTGTTGCACTGGAATCACAGAGCTGGGTGGAACTTGGGGGATTGTCCCATCACGCTGTGTTTAGCATGCTAAGCCAGTTTGGGTCAGGTCAGTATTTGAATGAAAGCTTTGGGGTTTTTGTTTGCTTTCTTTAAGACTATATTTTGGATGGACTGCATCCTGTAAATCTAATAAGGAATATGTTTTCTGGGACTCTCATTTTTATACCAGCCTGGGGACACTCTCAGTTGTGGGCACATCACTAAGGAATTTAAAGGAAAAAGATCTCTTCATTTGCATTTTGCACAATTACTTGCACAGGGTTATTTCTTTTTAAGACCCTTCTTACTGACAGTAGGCAGTGAACTTGGGAGATAAATATTAGCATCTGGAAGCCCTGATTCCCAGTTCACAGTAATGAACACGGGCCTACACTCCTGGCATCCCCCTGACACCTGCTATGCCTCACATTTTCACCAGTGAATGAAGTGCAGAGCTAAGACTGGTGGGGTTTTTTTTGGATTTTTTTTTTTTTTTTTTACATGGGGAAATGAGGCAGCTCTGTTGCAATTAAAATATACCCGGGGTCACGACTTCTTGTACAACAGGGAACAAAAGAAAACTACACAGCGACAGTATCTTTGGGACAATTTCCCAGCCAGCGTACGCCAAGCCCCCTCCCTCGCCCCCCGAGAACCCACCTATTCCTTGCAGCGCTCCAGCTATCATGCTCAAACACCATTCTCTGCTCACTCTGTGTTTGCTCTGTACTGTATGGTTCGGTATTGTACCGGCTGTGCCTTTAGACTGTAAGCTCCTCGGGACAGGGACCTGTTATGTGTTTGGCACACTTCACCTATTGTACAGCGCCGTGTAGTCCAGCGCTATATAAATAATAAATAAAAAATAATAATTGTATCTCCAGTTGTTTCCTCCAAAAAGTTTTCTAGGTGGCAACATAAAAATTATATTCTTCATCTCCTTGCCCTAAATTTTTGTTTCTTACTTGCACTATAGGGATGGCTCAGTGATTTCAGGAAAATGTAGCTCAAGCTTTTCGTTAACAGAGGTGACATGTGGCTTGCTATTTGCAAGGGCACGGGAGCTCTAGGTAGCACGATGGGTCAGGGTGCTAGCTGCACCTTCACTTATAAAGCAGCCAGTATAACTTGGGAGCTATGTAAAAAGTTATATTTAGAAGCTCAATTTGCAGTTACGTGCCATTTCCAAAGGTCAGAGAGTTGATTTGACTAATGATTAGTTGGCGAGATACTCACTGCACGAGTGAGAACAAGTACATTAGTAAACCATCCCTGCACGCCTGCTCAGGGGAACTATGCAGGATGCAGCCTGGCAACATCAGCCCTTCGGTCTCCAAAATCACTGTGTGAACATCTAAAATACACTAGTCCTGAGCTAGGTAAGGGGGTACATTACTGAAAGCTGAGGGTGATAATCAGCTCACTGGTTAGTGACTTTTTGTGGTTACTATAGTGGGCAAAGGTTGACCTGAAGCAGGATATTGTGAAAAAAAATGCCACACAATTACCATAAAACATGTATCAAAGGGAGGGTGAAGGAATAGGGTGGGGAGGAGGGAGAGAAGGTAAAACAACACTTAGACTTCTTGTAACAGTGCCTTGTCTTCTGTTAGGTTAACTATGGTTCAGTGACATTGCCTACCCTAAATCTTGATTATAACGAAGTCCCAGTTAGGGTCAACATCGAATAATAAAGGCTTACAGCAATTTATCACTACTAGAGTGCAAACTTTTAGGAAAATAGACCGGCCAATCAAGTAATTAAACACTGGCCCTCTGAATATATATTTTGTGATTTCAAATAGTTGTCCATCTCCCAACTGATTTGACAACATTGAGTTGTTAAAAATGTATTTTTTAACGTTAAAAATTCCTTGCAATGCAGATGTCTATTAGCAACATAGAATAGTATACTGTACATCTGCAGCCAAAAAAACTGAACCACTTTGCACTGAAGTTTTCCAAAATATAAAGCTCTGTTCAGAAGCAAGCACCACTAGACAGACATGTCACAACACTGCGTTACGAGATGCATCACCCACTCACTGTAGTAGGCCCTAAGTCCTACCCCTAAATTTTAATACTTTCGGTTCCATATACGTTGTAACCTTCTCTATAAGTTGCTAAATTCTGGGTATTCTGCGAGGAAGTTGGGTTAAAAGTCTGTGCACTCTTTGCCACCTTCATTCGTTTCGCCTCTGCCCTGGACTTGTAACAGAACTCTATCAAAGCCACCAGCATTGCCAAGCCCAAGCCTCCAACCAGAATGTAGAAGACTCCAGCAACGTTGCTGAGACTCAAGGCACTCGTCTTGTCCTGGGGAAACAGAAGTGACACAGTTAACCCTGGAAACCAGACCCCCGGGAGCACAAGCTACACATTAAAACATTGGAAATAGAAACAAATAACAATGTTTAGCTGAAATTGAATTACAGTTGTTTACATACTTCTCACAAAATTTGACCTATCTGGATCTATAAAATATATTTTAAGTGCCTAGTTTTCCTGGTCGGCATAAAAATATTATAAGTATATAGCCAACATATCAGGATGTCATTGTGTGCTTACCTCCACTAAGTGGAGAATTAAACAGTGAAATGTCTAGCTCTCTTCAGGGGACATTTTACCACGGATACAAAACTGTATTTACATAAAGCTCTTTAACAGCTTTGAAATCCAGAAATCCATTTACATCAGACAAGACTCTGCTTGATCTTTATGAAAACAGTAATTGCACTTGTGGTAGGCATTGCTGTTAATTTAAAAGATCCAGACTGAGTTTCTGATACTTAAATAACAGACAAAAATAACATGTGAGGCTTACGTTATTTCTCTGAACAAACACTTCCTTTGAAAGTGCACACTGTACCATACACATCGTGATATATTTGCCTCTTACCGATTACTGTATCTTTTTTCTTATTTTATTACAGATATAGTTCTGGAACATGCCCACGGACTACTAAGGCTCAGTAACAGTACAATTTTAAATAGCAGTTTCTGAAATCTTACATTTTATTCATAATTTAGACAACAAGAACTTTCTTTAGCAAATGATTAAATCTGCATCATTTTATAAATGAGCACCTTCTTGGACGTACTGTAGTAAATAACTATTCTACATTTCTCTATACTTCACTGCTTAGTATTTTTTTATTTGAAATCCATGTGCATTTTTAGCACAGTTCTCAAGGAAGTCTTAGGATTGACTTCCATATACTACATCGTGCGCCTTAAGATACTTATAAAGCTTTATTCTTACGCAGACTATATAATCTTTACCTAAAGTAAGGATAGTACTTAACTTCCGATTGTAATCTCTATGAAATTTTAACTTATGAAGAATGCAAAACATTTGGATGTTTAATTTAAAGAGGCACTATTTATTGTACAACCAGTAGATTAGCACAGTAACGATTCCCATGGATGTACAGGGGTATTTAGGGCTTATGGCTGGCTTCCATTTTGTCTGTCTCCTTTGTCTCCTTTTAGTTGGCTAGGAGGACTCTGACTATCTTGGAGCTGGCTGTGTTCCTCTGGTGGCAATTGCCAACATGGTGCTTGCAAGCAAAGAGGAGGCAGGACTGAGAAAGACCTGACCCAATGTACGTGGTGGGTTGATGCTTTCTCAGCTGTCATTTACAGGTACTCTGCCATCCTCTGCACCGCTTTTCACTCCTTTCTCCAAAGCAATTGCCAGAAATAGCAGTATGTGTTGGAAGTTTGCTTTCCAGGTTAATTTTACCTGCTACCCAGCCGGGTAACTCTCAGGGCATGCAGGCAGCAAGCAGTCACTGCCCGCCATGCTTCCTTTTTAGCTCTGGACAGCACAGGCTGGCATGGAGACGGGCAACGTGAAGAAATTTCAGACTCCCCAAAACCAGGGCTGGCACTGACTACGGTGCTTCCCAGCCATCAGAAAATACCCACTTCTGTGTTTTTCCCCAAATAAAGAGAAATAGGGAAGGTTCCACTTCCTGGAGCTGTCAGGATTACTGTTCGGGAATGGACTAGGGTAAACACTGGAAGCTGTAGAAAGCTATTAATTAGTGAAGCCTTTCACTTCAACGCTCAAATTAAGTCTTCCTTGGCTCCTCAAGGAGCCAGGGACCTTCCCAAAGGGAGCCAGGCACAGCCACCCCAGGCACCGATGAACGGCAATCCTTCCTGCTAGCATTTCTCCTTTTCAGAAAATTGCTGAGAGAGGCCAGCTCTGAAACAAGAAGGCATGAAGGGACATTTCCTAAGTAGTTAATGGGGAAAGTCCTAGGCAGGAAGGAAACGACTAACGCAACCTGCCTCCCACAGAACCAAAACACTCCTTCCAACTCTTCAACAGATGCCCTGAATATGTAGGGCAATGTTTGGTGATTTATATGACTGAAGACTTTAAAAAGCAATAGTGCTTCTTTAAATTAAAATGTGACCCCCATCAAGATGGGGTGAAGCTTATTCATTCTGTGTCTACAGCTGCTTATTTTATTTCTAAGTCATTTTGCTTATTACTTCCTTTACTGCTTTGTGAACACGATAGTAGGTCCCGAACTGCAGCGACTGACCTTACTTCCAGAGTCCTTGGGTCCACATTCACCTTTATCGTACCACCATTTGTTTTTCAGCTTGTCTAAGACGCCTGCCTCACTGAGTTTCAAAACGGCAAGGTTTACAGGAGTTCTTCACGTGGAAAATAACATAAATAACATTATATATGTTATTTTATGTTATTCAAGTAAAACTACATAGAATCGCATTGCAAAGTGACAGAGCAGAGGCCACAGTGGGTGCTATGTCATGTACTGTTGGCCCAGGTTTAGAGACAGACATACGACCGGGACCTGCTCCATCGCTTTAGGTAACAGGCACATACTGCTGGGGAAGATTTGTAAATAAATAGTATGCAATTACTGTGAACCCAAAACTATTGGCTTAGACATATTAACAACATACCCTCAAGAGACATATATAATACAATTGGATATACAAGTTAAGAAACATATTCATTTGTGTTCCTTGCTTTCAATCCGGTTTTAGTTTGTATGCATACAAACAAATAATATGACTTGGCTATAGCTATTTCATTTACTGCCCTCAAAATTATCCTTCGTACAGTTTGCTGCCCATAACCACTTGGCACAGACCTGTAATCAGGAGTTCTGCCTGCAGAGAACTTCAGGGGGGAGCTGTGATGCCTTTATCCTCAGCTAAGAAGAACACGACAGTCAATCTTTCATTTTCGTTTCCTGTCTCAACATTATTTTCAAATTCAAAGGTTTTCCTTAAATCTCACTTATTCACATAAGCCTTTCAAGGGTCCCAGGCTGGTGATAAATTACTGCTTGGAATATCTTCTCTTACTAGTTGCATTTGCTGTGGGTGATGTATCAGAGTTTAATATTGAGACGAAACCTAATCTGATGCCTCAAAGTCATGAAGTGCTACTGAAGTTACTTGAACTCAGTGAAGAATCTCTGAGTATTACGGCAATGCCCCACTTCATGCAGTGGTACCAGTTTATTTTCTAAAAACCTATGAAATGATTTACAGACTTATTTTATGTACTTTCCACTTTGAATCATTGACTGTCCAATTCTTAATGTGGTAGGCATATGGATATCTATTTATGTGCAGGTGTGCGTGAAAATACAATATATATCAGAGAAGGAGGTAGATAAACAGAAATGACATGTGATAGGTAGCTGTCTGGTGATGTTATATGACATAGGACCTGTGTGCCAGCAGATTCCTATGGGAAAATTAATCCCTCGTAATACACCATAATCCATGCATTGCTAAAATGTTAACTCATGAATTCAAGGCTTAATAAATACATAACCAGGGCAAGCATCAATTAGTATAGTGTAACTGAACCTACTAAAATAGTTGCTATGAAAGACAACAGGGGCTTGTTACACTCTGTAACTGGTTTAACTGGAAATCCCCAAACGCTTATGTATCAATATATTTGCACGTTTGTATATATGTATTTACTACACAAATAACAGCTCCCAGACTTTGTATGCTACTCTTAGCTTTAGGGATCCTGGTTGTTCATATATTCTGATTACTCTTTGTACATATACATAAAGGGGGGGACTCACCTCAGTTTTTCAACCATAAATTATGCCCCAAGCTCTGGCTGCCTGTCTAGGCCTCCCTGCAGTTAAGGGAAAAAGATAGGTACCTCTGAAAGGTGGGCTTAGGTACCATTTTAACAAAGGATGAAGCATGCTGCCAAGATGCCCATCACTTTTCATTTACTACTGAGGAAGCCTTGGTGCCTCGGAGAAATGAATTTTTGACAGCTATAGTTGGGTGAGAGGATTCCCAGGTACTCCTAAGTGATACCTTTAAGTAAGGGAAATGCTTCATCATCTTGCCAAATCCCGCACATTTAATTCATAATTTGCTTCTAGAACAGAAAATGACTATTTATTCATCTTCCCAGTATTCAAACTTACAGTTTGTCTTCAGGCTTCCTGGCAGCTGTTTGTGCAGGTTGATAGTGGCATATGAGAGTCCCACAGCTGTGAAATGAGTGGGTGGCAGTTTGGGATGTTGGCACGTTGCCTCTCAATATGATCCTCTGTTTGCTTCTAGTACACGTGTGAAATAATTAATATTATTTGGATAGCTGTCATCTGCAACATGTCATGTGTTGTCACTGAGCCACATTTTGGTGCTCCTAAATCCCAGCAGTGTAATGGGGCTGGTTATGACACAGATAAGGGATATCCAGGTACTGTTCTCACATGGAAAATCAGAAGCCTGTGGAGTTACTGCAGATTAAACTAACTAAAATGATAATTAGGACTTGATATGAACTATCAAGACCAGCAGCAAGCCGGGACAAGTCAGCAAACAGATGTCTCCCGGTCCTGTGCTTCTTGTTTCAGCACTAACAGTTTAGGTATATAAAAGCTGATACAGGCAGGGATTTTTTCTTCCTTGCAGCAGAGTTCCTTTAATGTCATCCTTTCTGCATCGTCTCTGCGAGGAAGCTCTCGGGTTTTCCTTTGGGAAAAGCAATCAATTTCACTCTTAAAATTGCCACGCTATCATCAATGTATAACTGAACTCAATGGCAACAGCCTGCATAGATGAGGCAATTCCCACTTTTCACTGAAGTACAGCCAGTGATGTGTCCGAGGCCAGGTTCTTATTTCTCCCCTCCATTATTTTTACTGAATCAAGGCTCTGTGTAAGTTCAGGGAAACCCTTCCTCTGCCCCTCACTTACTTGCCTGCCCTGGTGAGACACGACGTGTCCTTTACATCTCACCTCAGACCGTCCTAGCTGTGATGAGGGAAAAGCACTCTGGGCCAAAGTTAGAATTAAATTTTAAAATATTTGAAATATATTTAAATTTAAATTTAAAATTAATTTACACTTTCAGAACAGGATTTTTGTCCCTTTTTAAATGAGCCAGCTGTGATGAGAAATCACAGAAATTGTACGTTGTCCAATACGAGAAGCCCAGGCTTAAAGGCTAAGGAGTGGAAAAGGAAGATTTTTGCTTATGCTTTTCAGAATAGCAACACATATACCTGTTTGCAATTACAGTAAGTGATTGCAGGTGTAGTGAATTTTTATGTACTTTAAGCTTTGTTTGTTTTTTCATTTTAGTAGGAGACTTTCAACAGCTCACATGGGGGATGAATGCCCAGATCACCTTGGCTTTTAGGACAAGTCACTTATCTGTGTGTCTTTCGTTTCTTTGAAATAACCCTCTCCAAATAAGCATCATTTTGACCATGTCAGTCATGAACTCAGGCGACTACAACTTGTTACTGTGCTGCTTACACAATCACTTGGTGAATAGTTCAACTGATATTAAAGGGGCCAGAACCTAAAAATCAGTAAGGTCTGCTGTGCATGAGCCAGAACAATGTACTTAAGTCATATACAGAGGATAAATCCAGCATTTAGAATTAAATTTCCCTTTGAGTTCAGTCTTGTATACCTAATATTACAATGGAAAATGACTATAGATTTGGTTTTTTTCCAAGTTGTTTAATGATTCCGGAATTACTAATGTTGGGCTAAGTCTTTAACTAGAGATAACTGGCAGAGGTTGTGAAAAGATAACTGGCAGAGTTTGTGAAAATCAGTACAGTCTTTCTAATGCACAGCTGCCGCGAATCTCCCTTGTTATATATGTAAACAGGATCCGTCTGCCTCAAATTCATGTAAGGATAATCTATGAGAAATAATAACTAAAATTACCCTTTATATATGGAGAAGAATTTGTCCCATGTAGCCACAGTGCCAAACTGCTGTGTGACAGCAGAGGAGACCCTGTTCTTCACCCGCCTGATGAAGCCAGTGGTGGCGCAGCTGACCCCTGAGCACAGGGACACTGGTTTTCTACCTTTTCATCATGTTTTCAGCTCTTCTACCTCCTCCCTTGGCTTCTTACTCATTTCCTCCTATCCTGTCATCCATCACTTGCTGTTGGAAGGGCTGGTTTTCAAAAGCCTCAGGCTGGATCTTGTGCCAGCAACATCAGCGAAATCACAGCGCTTTAAAATGGCATTAATGAAGTTCTGAGTTAGCTGTGTTCAGGACAACGAATGGGCAATCATAGCATTTAAATTACAATAGTGAGCAATTCTGAAACCAGTACAGAATTTTGGTAGTCAGGGATTTTAAAAATGCAATCACCAGTATGCTTTAGGAGCATTTTCATTGCCCACTCATGGCTGAGCCATTAATTAAATGCAAGGTCGGTCTCATCCGCTGAATGAAAACCAAGGCCCAGCATGTTCTCCTGAGGGCTGCCAGCAGAGACTGGAGGAGCGCTCCACCAGCACAGCTTCCTTCCGCTCACACTTTTATAAAAACAATGGAGCGGAGTGGCAGAAACTGTGTTAAATACCTTTCCACGCATCACATGAAATGATGATGGCATACAGTTAAGATCTGAGGTAATACTTTCAAAAGCACTCAAATGACTTGGGGACCTCAGTTTTATCTTCAGACTTAACTACTTAGACTTAATTACTGAGGTCACTAAACCACAGGTGGTTCACACAGGGCAGCTCTCTGAACTGTCTGTCTGAATTTTGGAAGATTGTTCCTTAGAAGGGGACAATAAATGGGGAGGCTAGAGATGACCTTTTAAAAGGCAGGAGAAATCTTGTTTTACAGAGCAACACAAACCTTTGGAGAACTTCTGAGCTCTCATGAAGCTCCTTGATTTCTATAGTCCTCTTTACTACCATGAAGGGTTATTCTGGGTCTAGACTCTCATATTCTGAGTAGTGAATCTCAAATAGTAACAGAAAGTTATCAGGCGCTGTATTTCTTTCAGGAGAAAAGGATGTTCTTACTCTTGTTCATGACAGTAGGAAGCCCTGCAATTTGGACTGGAGCTGCTAACAAAGATCAGGGCTTGTTCTTTTTAAATTCATCAAAGAAAAGAAGTATTAGCTAGAGATGCTTAAGAGCTTAGTTCAGGACTTGCTGGTAGCTGTCAGGTTTACAACAACAGTGTGTGGTGTCCTGGTTGTTCCACTAATGATCATTTGCTAGCATATAAAATTAAAATATTTAGAGCTCGATTAATTCAGTATAAAGGGTCCTATTGCCTTTAATTGATCAGATCCTACAAGACTGTTCCTGAATAAGGAAATGGATTTTGTAGATGATAAATGGCTAACTAACACTTTGAGGAGTCAGGGTAAGTGTAGTTTAAAAAAAAACAAATAAGACCAGAGGCTGCTGCAAAGCAGAATTTGAGAAGCATGGTAATGCCTGCTCATCTCCATGATGTGCCTGGTCCTACTGAACGTGGGCAGTGCAGGCTCATGATAGGCCTGGGGCTTCCCAGGCGCGCTGGTACTGCCCACTCACTCAGCTGTGCCTGGGAAAAAGTCTGGCAAGAAACAGGCCTGAGGTCAGAGGAATGCTCCTGGCATGCTGTATATAGCCCTAGGACCACAGGTTGAGCTCCACCGTGTTCTCAAACCTTTGCTAATGCTGCCTTGCCCACCATATTTTCTATTGCATCCTGAACTGCCTTGTGTCACCTATTCTTCGTTTCCATTGGCAGTGTGTTCCTTCCTCCCTCCTGCATTCGCAGATCCTCCCTGTTTCTCCATGGACTGTACTCCTTGCCTTTCATTTCTACTTTTTGCTCCCCACTCCTTTTTCTATCACTTGCCACCACACCAAACTTGCTCCTTCAGCACTTCCAGACATTTCCCTGGTGCAGACCTGCCCATCCCTCTACCATGGGCTCCCCTTTTCCTCCTTCATGACTCAAAGCACCAGTGGCTGGTAACCAGGGAAAGTAAGTTAACAGCATCCTTAGTTTGCCCTCTAGCTTTTATCTCACCTTTCAACCACAGCAGGTTTGAGAGGAGTGTATTCTAAGAAAATTGAGGTATTTTAATCATGTGACTCCCTGCTTGTGACATTTAAAGAAAAATTAAATAAACACCCCTCCCCCAGTAATGTAAAAGTTCAGGCTTGGGTGGAGGATATGGTAGTAGCAATGGGAGTAGGAGATTTACGGTTCACTTGTCAACTTTCTTGCAAGGAAGTTGGTGTCTGCTCCACTTGCAGGTAAGTGCTATCAGGTCTAATATGCCAAAGCACTTTGGATGAGAAAATAGAGACCATTTCTGAAACTGTGACTGCTGGCGAGCAGAGTGGTAGGGGGAAAATAGGTAGAGCAGCAGGATTGAAGGCAAAGTGAAGAGGATTAGGAGACCAGTTCTGGGTGAGTGCAGAACAGCCCAAGGGATGGTCCCTGAGGCCAGGACACAGCAAGAAAGAGCAGAAGGACTAGAGAAGGAGAGAAAATAGTAAGAAAAAATATATGTAGGCAACTGTAAAGAGAGCTATATAAACTGTGTATGACAAATCAGTCAAATTTAATCATCTATATCCGACTAGCTCTGTGCCTGCACAGTTACCTGTGCAGCATTCTTTTATATATTGTTCACACACAAGCACATAAATAAATACTATTGCAGGCTGCAAATACCTCCATCCTCCCCCACTTCACCATCTTCCACTTCCACGCCTTTGCTTCTTTTCAGCACAAGGCAGTTTCCCAAAAGGAAGCTGTGAGGAGGCAAGGAAGGAGTGGCACTGGCCATATGGAAGATAGGGAAATGCAGGAAGAATAAGAAGCTGTCATCATCTCAGCCTAAAATTCAGCCTAAAATTCCTGTCTGATAAATTCTGACAAATTCTGCCTAGGGAACCACCATGGATTTCAGTTTGCTGGCAAGATACTAGGAAATGTCAGCATGAAGAAATTTGAGCTGAAATTTGTCCTCCTATTTTGGATACTCATGTGAAAACTGTAATTTGTACCAGTATTGTTTGTGTCAACAGTGCAACCCTGAGCCTGGGCCATGCATTAGATCACTGCTAGGAGGCAGTCACAGTGATTTTCACCCTTTTCCTCTACTGTCACTGAAAAATAGTTTGGGTAGTACCATATAGTAGAGAAAAAGTCTGAGCTGGTATTTGCTCCTGAAGGTTTCAGACTGCTTCTTCATAAGGGCAAGCTTGGAAAAGGCTCATCACGCTTTTAGAAGATGCAGGTTTCTGAAAACTGGTGATAGATCTCACAGCAGAGACTGTTTATGAGTTCCCCTTGGGGTGCTTAGACAAATGCAAATATTTTTGCTTTGACAGTAATTGCATACACCTAGATTTCAACTGCAGGTACCAGCAGTGCTGTGCTACTGGTGAAGCTGTTTCGTCGCAGGTAAGACCCCAGCAGATGCACCAATTACTTCACATACTGTTTACCCGCTTTTGGTGACATTGAGGCTAACCTTGGAGTCACCTCCCCCGCTGCCACATTCTCCTTTGTCGTACCACCATTTGTTTTTCAATTTGTCCAAGAGGCCTTGTTCATTCAGTTTTAAAACTGCGAGGTTAACAGCATTTCTTGAAACGATAAAACATATTTTGTAAGAAACTGCACAGCTGTTAAGATGTTAGAAGGAATGAGGACTTAAGCTGTTTATAAGCTTGATCCACACACTAAATAAACCTCTCATTTCCATATTTCAAAGCCCTTTGCAGCACAAATAATTGTGGTTACTTTCAAATGTGCGAAATGTGTTTCCAGTGTAGAAACGATTTCCAGAATGGCTTGGATTTTAACAAGAAAACGCTATCAACCAACCAAAACTGTTTTTGCAAAACGGTGATAAAACTCTACCTGGAATTATAAATGATCTACAGAGATTTATTTGAATCTAGATTTAGAATAGGTTTAGTGTGGGCCCAGGCTGATTTTTCAAGCAGATGGGAAAATATATTCCCATATACTGAAGAGGCAAGATCCAGACAGCCTATGCTAGACGCTGCCAGTCACGCACATGTTTTTGACACACGGCACTTCAGCGTGATCCCGCACAAGTCATGGGCTAAGGCTCCAGGAACAGGCAGCGTGAGGCAGAGCTGACGAGGAGCGCTGACAGCTTGCACTCCAACTGCGATGCTGTCAGGAGCCACTCCACAGAAAACAATGCACAAAGAGGTGCTGGGAGTCCTGCCCGCCTGAAGCTTCACCACCTGCTGTAGGCACATCTGTACACTTGGGATGCAGGCTCTAGAGTCCTGCTCCCTTTGCGCAGTTGAGGCTTAGCTGAAATGCAAGACCTGGGGTCTAGCTTAGTGCTGTGACTCCAGGGACTGCTCCTGGGTGAGCGCCCTGCCTGCCAGCCCGAAAGGAAGGTGGAGGTGGAGGGCATCCTCTTTGGGGAAACCTGGGGACAGTGCAGCCAAGCAGAAGCTCAAGTGCTGGGAAGACCAAACCCAGACCATTTGCTGGGTGCTGAGATACCAGCAGGTAGTTGGGATGTCCTGAGGACTTTACCCTGGAGGGTTTATACCTGTTACGCTACCACTGGATGAAAGATGAATCCTGCATGACTAGCAGCACGGTGGCAGAGGCACAACAGACTGCAAGGGTCTCCATGACACCCGGTGTCCTCTATCTCATGTTTAGTGCTTTTTTTTTCAGGTGAGGGAAGTACCTGAGGGAGACTTTGGAACTGTGCGGGCAGAGGTGTGTTGCCGACACAAAGTCTAAAGCAGAGAATCGCCGCTTTTGTATGAACTCAAGGCTGATGGGACTGCACTGAAACTCTGGCAAGAAAGGGACACAGCTGGTCGTAGGATGGGGTTGCTGCTGTGCATGCTCAGAAGTTTTCCTTTAGGTGCCCAGAGAGCATTAAGACTGGATGGCAGAGGGTAGACAGTATAGATTACCATACAAATCTGGATGTATGATAGGAACTACAGTCACTGTATAGACATTTTAAAATCAGTTGCTAACTGATCTGCCAAGCAATTTAGGCAGCCTTCATCACCTCCTGAGGATCCTTTGCACTTGTTTAAGTGTACAGCTTCCTATCTTTATCACTAAGAGCCTCTACAGTCACATATCCTAATGGTACACAGCTACACCAATATTTGTTCATAACTCATAATAATAAACTTTTCTCTTCCCCTTTTCATGTTCAGAGGTCCCCAGTGCATCCATGCCTATCAGACATGCACACTGTTTCTGGTGGGCTTGCTTGCAGATGGTCAGAGGCATTTGGAGCAGTGGCATTGTGTCCTTGAAGCACCATTCATCTCCAAAGAGAGATGAGTATCTGTGAGATGCCAGTAACTTAACTACTGCTCTTCAGGGACAGCATGCAGTTGAGAAAGACAGAGTTTCTCTGAATTTCTTTAATGCTGTCAAGATCTGTCTGTCAGGGATGAGTGGGATTTGGCAAGAGTAATGTCTGTCAATGGCATCTTTCCTTCCTCAATTACGAGAGGATGCAACACCTTCAAAGCACTCGGAAAAGGGTTGAAGAGAGGTCCTCTGGTGGCAGGGCTCCATCAGATCTTATGGCACCAGAAGCCACTGGAGCTTGTGATTCACCCTCTCTAGAGATGGCTGGTCTCTGATCCCTGGGGGTCCCTTCTGGTCTTAGAATGGAAATTTTTCTCTCACTCATTAGGAGAGATACGTTCCTGGCAAACAACGGTACTTGAAAGCTTATGGAGCATTCCTTACAACATTGACCCTCTTTGTAGGACAGATGTCAGCTTCAGGACATACCTTCACTGTCTGGTAACAGCTTTTCATATGGCTCCCGCTGGAACCGAGACCGGTCTTGGCTGGCTGGTCATGAAGTTCGGAAACTGCTTGTGTGTAGGCCTGACTTGATCTAGCTTCACTGAAGTTACATTTATACAAGATTTTCAATACAGATAAAGTAATTGCTTGTCTGTCCCTGAAAGTGAAAATGAGAACTGTAGGCTGTAGTGGGAGTGATAACAGACTGCTCTTTGTGGATAAAGCTTTAAGGGGTATTTAGCAGCCAGGCTGACAAATGTGATTTTGCATAAGTGCTCTAATTATGGTTCACACTCCAGAGGGAGAGGAGAAATCGCAAAATTGGAATGGAATTGTTCATTTGTCCCTTTTGTTCTTGGAAGCAATTGCTTTTGAACCAGTCATTTTTACTACAGATTTTTCCTACTCAGCTTTTAGCTACAAAGCCTATGCTTTTGGCCTGTTTGCCACATTCGGAAAGGTAACTGTGTGGCCAGCCTTGCCACTTTACAGCCAAATTTCCAGTATACTAAATGTAAATTTTACCTTTGTAAGGATGTTGGGACTAAGCCATAGATGAAAGATAATCCTAGGAACACTC
>NW_009260395.1:434777-511472 GCF_000687185.1 Egretta garzetta | reverse complement strand
CTTATTCTGAAAATAGCTTAGATATATAGCTTGAGCCTGCTGTCTACAAAGTCAATGTCAAAACTCCTTCTCCCTTCAAGAGGAACCAAACCAAGGTTTAATTTAATGATTCTGTGTCTAATTGTCACACTAGGTAGCAATAACACAAACAGCTGCTTTGATAGTGCTACAGATGCTGGCAGGATTGATCACTCCCATGAAAAATGAAATGTATCTCAAAGATTATCACTAACTCTCAATTCAATGAGGCACTTAGGCAGAGTCTTATTTTAAAGCAGATGGGAAGCCCTATCAATCAGTCTGTCTGCAAAAGGATCTTCATACTATTTCCTCTAAGCTGTAGTCTCTCAAGTATGAACACTAAAGCTCACTGAATTACACAAAGTCCTTATGCTAAAATCCTTAGGAAGTTTTTTTTCAATCTTTATCTTATCTTGGGTGAAGATGTTACCTGATAACTTACAACTTTTTTTCAAGCTTTTCAAATTAATGTCTACTTAGACCTTTTACCTGGATATTCTAAGATGAATAAAAAACAACTAGGCAATTTTTTTTTTGACAACTAATATAAGTTTTCATGTCTAAATTTTTGAATTAATCTTTTAAAGAATTAAAGATTATCAAGGAAAAATTTTCCCACAGTCATTTAGAGAAGCTGCAGCTGGTTGATAGTAATCCTAGGGTAAATAAATAAATAAATGAAACCCATTCATGAGAGGGTTATTTAGCTGGGTTATTAGCCATATCCATAGACAGTTTCACAGCACGATAGAGAAATGGAAATAAAAAGGATGAAGAAGTAAATGTGGATTTAAGCTGCAATCATTGCTCTGAAATTAAACTGTATTGTTTATAAATGTAACACGTCCTCTCATGTCTAGTAGGCCATGTAAAACCAGGTTAGTTTCACACTGCTTTCTCTGTTGCTTTGTTATCCAAGTCCACCTCGACACGTGGAAATAAATAATTTCCTTCTGGTCAGCAAAACACAGAGAACCTTTGCTCAACGCTGCTGTATCTCCCGCAGAAATGTTATAACTGAGACCCTGAGAGCTGCAATGGTGACTACATTGAAATTATATACCTGAGACCTCAGAGCCAGGCTGGAGCACTCATACTCATCCTAGAAAGAACTTAATTCTGCCACAGAGGAAGACATTTTGAAACTTGAGTATCCGTGGCAGAAACTGTTCTTTCATCATTAAAAAACCAGGACTGTATCCTCAATACCACACTTAGTCAAAACTCCCACTGAAGAACGTGTTCCTCAATACAGGAACTGAAATCTTTGCAAGAGTAAGGGTTTAGTAGTAGAAAGCAGGCAAGTGCTTTAATATTTGACTCTTAATCCTTGCTGTCGCTGCACAATCCTGCCTTTTCTATTAGTCAGAAGAAAACAGAGTCCTTACATGCAATAGTCAATCCAGTTCAGCCAAAACTGCAGCCCTTGTGTTACAGTGATACCTCACTTCACAATTACTTGGGAACACAGACAGTGATTTCAATGTATGGATCAGAGCTTTTTTTAAGCTGCCTATAGAATTACAGTATGAAAAACTTGATGAGAATTAAATAACTCTCACTCATTTAAAATCACTTTCCATCTCCCCATAAATAAATAGTAATAAGCAGTTTAAAATGTTAATCAGTGTCACTTCTTTTTAAAGAGCCTACGTGTGCCAACTGCAGATATGCCTTTCACAGTTAGCAAAAGATAAAACCACACAGACAGACAACAGTGCAATCAACCGGTCCTTAGCAAAGTAACATCTACGACTCCAGACAGGGATAACTCATCTGCCACCCAAAAGAACCACGGTAGGGTGCTATCCCAAAGCCCAAAGAAGCTGGCAGAGAGGTCTGCTTTGACTTCCAGTGAGTCTGGGTCACAGCAGTGGTTAACAGATGACCCACCCGTTGGACCTCGGTCGGTACAAAGCCATGAGGCAGGCATTCAACAAACGACCTCAGCGCTACGGCGTGCAGCACTGCGGTACCTAGAATTGCGTGTGGAACCACAGGAGGGTCATTTCCAAGGCTGGCAGAGACACAGAGGTCCCTGTGCCGTGAGGGAATGAGACAGAGGCCCGGGCTAGGGACCACAGCAGCCAATATCACAGCACTGCTGGAAGTCTGAGACACCACAGGGGAACAGCATGGGAGGGGGCACCCAGTTCTGCCTAATACACACTTTAACCACCTATTTCAGCACAGCAATGCCATACCTCTAAGAAACCTGAAACTAAACCATGAAATGCATCCTGCGTGGTAAAATCAAGCCTGTTTTCAACAGCCTAACGCCCAAAGCACGAATACATGCAGTAGTAGAAGAGGCTCTCTCCAGCCTGATTAGACTTGGACAAGTACCCACAGTCTCAGCCACAGCTGATTTTTGCCTAAGTCAGCTCCCCAAATCCCTGGATACATAGTGGTTCACAGGAGGGATGGAAACCACCACCCATCAGCACCATTCAGCACCATCCATGAATGCAGTCCAGAGGAGTCAGCCTTGGCCTGAGCACACATGGCAAAGGAGGTCCCTTCCATGAAGTCAGGTCCCAAAACACCTGTTTTTGAATATTAAGTGGCCTAAAGGCACAGACAGGTCCCTAAGTACTCATTACAACAAAGGCAGAATCTCTGCTGGGAGCATTTAATAGCCATCTTTTAAGCAACCGGTAGAGCTTTGCCAGGAAATCTTAAATGTCTTAGCTATTTAAACAGGTTTGACATTTTCCTGAATCCCTTTCCTGAACTTAGGCTCATAAATTCTGTGCAACTGGCACATTAGACAGCAAAATATTGCCCTGAATCCGAGGCAGATTCTTGGTGAAATTCTGCCGTCATCTTTGCAGACGGCGGCACTGTTGTTTCACTGCTTAGAGCTGGGGATGTTGTTCACTTGAAATAATGAACAAGCAGGATGTGCAAAAATAACATGACTCACTAATGAGACTCCACATACACAGAGACAGCTTTGTTTAAACTGCAGCCGTATTGCACAGTGTATCATCTGAGAGCTGCTGGTGCCACCACCGCCGCTACTGAGGCAGAAGCAGAGAGCCTGACCCTCTAAAAGGCTTTTCACAAGTCCTTCTCGCAGGGCTTTGAAAGCCTCAGAAATCGCTCAGTGACTCAGAAGTCACCTCGTGCAGAGGGATACCACCTCTCTTTAACCTTAGGTTCTCTGAACGTACAGCAAACTTCAAAGAGTACCTGAATGTTAAATGGTCAAAGCACCGTAGGTGGGCCATATGCAAGGTATGGACCAACTGCCAAAATACAGGGATTTGCTTTTTATTCCAGCAAAATCCATGACCACTTAGTCATATAAGTTTATTGTATACATACTACTATATAAGTAGTGCCCAGAACGAAGTGGGGTCAGCAAACTGGATACAGATTAGATCATGAGAGAATAACTGCAGTTCACATCACTGAAACAACATCACTGAAGTCAGCTTCACCAGGCTCTCTCTCTGCCTTGTCCCGAGGGAGGACGCCCTCCCTCCTGCACCAGCAGCAGGAGGAATGGTTTGAAGCTGCGCCAGGGCAGGTTTAGGCCAGACATTAGGAAAAACTTCTTCACCGAAAGGGTTGTCAGGCTCTGGAATGGGCTGCCCAGGGAGGTGGTAGAGTCCTCATCACTGGAGGTATTTAAAAGAAGGATAGATGAGGTGCTTAGGGACATGGTTTAGCGGTGGGATGGCAGGGTTAGGTTAAAGGTTGGACTCGATGATCTTAAAGGTCTTTTCCAACCAAACTAATTCTATGATTCTATGATTCTAAACTGCTGCGCAATGGGAAGCGAAGCCGCGGATGCAGTGGTGCACCTGGAGGAGGAGCTCACTGAAGGAACGAGCTTTCCCAAGATCACAATGTCACAGCCAGCGATGTGTTGGCAACTGATGACGCCTCTCAAGCGACTCAAAGCTCATTTCCTTCCTTGCACTTTGGATGTCTCTCCCTGCAGCTACCTGCCGACGCAGCCGTCTCCCAGACAAGCCCCTTGATGCTGCTGGCGCAGGCGGGAGGGTGTCCTCCCTCGGGACAAGGCAGAGAGAGAGCCTGGTGAAGCTGACTTCAGTGATGTTGTTTCAGTGATGTGAACTGCAGTTATTCTCTCATGATCTAATCTGTATCCAGCCCAGGCGGCTTGGGAGGAGGAGGCCACAGCTGCCCAAGAGCCCAACCGAGCGCTCTCTGGATGCAGCTGAGGATCTGTCTCAGATGTATTTAGTGAAACACAAGCGGGTGCATTTTTACAGCTTGTTCATATCATCTGTTCAAATGATTTTAAATGGGAAAAATTAAAATGCAACCTTACCAAGCAAAAAAAATTAAACCCAGCCCAACTTCTGAGCTGTTTATTTTAACCATGTTTTGAAAAGTGCTGTAACATGCCATAAATGCAGCGCAGTTGAAGGGTGTTTAACAATTCATCAAGAGAAATTAGGAGTAAAGCTGCATGGCACTGGCTGAATATGTTTAATAAATTAGGAATAAAACAAGTACTCCATTAATGAGGAAGATGTAGCCAAAGCTTATATCATTCTGTACTCAAAAGGCTTGAAGATCAATAATGAAAATATTAAAAAAGAGCGCTAATGCAAGAGCATTTTTACAAGAAAAACAACCTAAATTTTAATCACAAAGGGCCAACTTGGAAGTCATGGTTTTTTAAATACATTAAAAAATTTATAGGAATAATTTTTGTACTGGTATTTATAAAGTTTTGTGTGCTATAATGCTATCTGTATGAAAAAAAATGTATTCACATACTGAAGCACAACACATATCAAGACATTTTCACATGCAGCTGATAGATCAAAGAAAAGAGAGTCCTTGGGACTTGCTCTGATAGCTTGCCCAGCATTCAAATTAAATAAAGAACTACTAGTATTCAGGTTGTGAGTCTTCACAACAACATTAGCTCTTCTGCAATGGGTTTCTCAGGCTTTCCTGCTAAACTCTTTCATCACTATATACACACTTATCACGGAAAGGACATGACCAGTCATCTCAGTTGGGTGCCCAGGCCTGGCTGAGGATCCACCAGGACAGTGGGTGCCTCTTGAATTGCACCTTGCAAACCCCATGTACCCCCGAGGAACTGACGGGTCTGCAGAAAGCCAAAAGTCTTGCAAAAAAGCCATGGGCAGTTTGTGTGCTGCATTAGAAGCTAATACCAGTTATAAATGTTACTGTAAAATCCTCTGTCCAATTGCATTTAAAAAACCTCTTCCAGAACAGTATCTATATATATATATTCTACAAACACTAAAAATAAAGTATCTTTACACGAGTATGTGTGTTTTGCTATTCTTTGTTTAGAGATGGGAAATTTAAAGCAGCCCTCAAATACTTTTCAATTGTGGCTAATTAAAATAAGTGTAACACTCTTCATTTAGCCATCCAAATGAGATGGTTAATTTCCAGGGGCACTGAGTATTTACAGCTTCTATGTATATCCTAAGTATGCAGCTTAGTTACTTGAACCGAGCTTTGTAAACAAATATGAGCCAAACTGACACCTTGAGGATCAGCGGGAGTTCCAATTAATGGGAGACCCACCGCTGCTAAAAATTGCCATAGCTGCTTTGAATTCAAAGAAGTTCTGACACCTTACACCAGCCAGAGGTCTGATGACTGTAGTTTAAAATATTTATATAAATTGAAAGCTGTTTTGCAGCAAGATATTCCAATTACAATATGCAAACGCTTCTTGGCACAAGCAATTAAATATATATTTTGCTTGTGTAAGAACAACAGCAGTTGACCCAGGAAGGCAACTCTGCTTGTTTCTCTGCTTTATACAAAGCTTTGCTGTATATTTATAAAGTTTTGTGTGCTATAATGCTATCTGTATGAAAAAAAATGTATTCACATACTGAAGCACAACACATATCAAGACATTTTCACATGCAGCTGATAGATCAAAGAAAAGAGAGTCCTTGGGACTTGCTCTGATAGCTTGCCCAGCATTCAAATTAAATAAAGAACTACTAGTATTCAGGTTGTGAGTCTTCACAACAACATTAGCTCTTCTGCAATGGGTTTCTCAGGCTTTCCTGCTAAACTCTTTCATCACTATATACACACTTATCACGGAAAGGACATGACCAGTCATCTCAGCTGGGTGCCCAGGCCTGGCTGAGGATCCACCAGGACAGTGGGTGCCTCTTGAATTGCACCTTGCAAACCCCATGTACCCCCGAGGAACTGATGGGTCTGCAGAAAGCCAAAAGTCTTGCAAAAAAGCCATGGGCAGTTTGTGTGCTGCATTAGAAGCTAATACCAGTTATAAATGTTACTGTAAAATCCTCTGTCCAATTGCATTTAAAAAACCTCTTCCAGAACAGTATCTCAGAATATTCTACAAACACTAAAAATAAAGTATCTTTACACGAGTATGTGTGTTTTGCTATTCTTTGTTTAGAGATGGGAAATTTAAAGCAGCCCTCAAATACTTTTCAATTGTGGCTAATTAAAATAAGTGTAACACTCTTCATTTAGCCATCCAAATGAGATGGTTAATTTCCAGGGGCACTGAGTATTTACAGCTTCTATGTATATCCTAAGTATGCAGCTTAGTTACTTGAACCGAGCTTTGTAAACAAATATGAGCCAAACTGACACCTTGAGGATCAGCGGGAGTTCCAATTAATGGGAGACCCACCGCTGCTAAAAATTGCCATAGCTGCTTTGAATTCAAAGAAGTTCTGACACCTTACACCAGCCAGAGGTCTGATGACTGTAGTTTAAAATATTTATATAAATTGAAAGCTGTTTTGCAGCAAGATATTCCAATTACAATATGCAAACACTTCTTGGCACAAGCAATTAAATATATATTTTGCTTGTGTAAGAACAACAGCAGTTGACCCAGGAAGGCAACTCTGCTTGTTTCTCTGCTTTATACAAAGCTTTGCTGTAAAAAAAAAAAACACATAAAATTGTCCCTAGAGTCAACTGTTCATATTGGTTCTACACACAGTCTTTGGTAGAAGCAGAAACAACAGTTTCTCTCAACTCTGAGCTATTTTAATTTTCACTAACAATTACCTAATCCTGTTCTCATCAAGCAACAGCACTTTTCAAAGTACATTTTTTCTTGCTGGCTGCAGCATAAGCAGGATTATGCGAATAGGCTGCTGCGGTCCAACACCTGCAGCTCAAAATACGTGTTTTAAAGGCTTGAGTGGGATTTTTCCAAAGTGCCTGAGCACCGGTGTAACACTGCTCCATGCTGCAGGCATTGCTCCAAGGATAAGCTTAGCCCACTGCCAACTGCCTTGAAGCTCTCTCTCACCTCAGAAACATTAGGAATCCATAGCCCTTTACATTTTTTATACATTTGATATTGGTAAAAGCACTTACAATAATATTTTAAAGTCTGAAATGTGCAAAATGAGCATTTTAAAATACATGCCCCCAAAATACTTAATGCTTTCAGACAGGGTAACGTTCACCTCTGGCATGGCTGGCAGAAAGCCTTTTGCTTTTCTGCACCTTAGGCGAAGCAGATCTCGACTCAGGGTTTTGTCACAGCAGGGTGTTCGGATGCTGTTTCACCTGCCTCTCCAGTAGCTCCTAAACATAGGGGCCCCTGGCTGAGAGAAAATGGTAGGGTTGGCAGGGACAGGTAGGGGTTTCGTGGCAGGGCACTGGACATGGTTCCATAAGTGTTGGATTAGTGATGCTGAAAGACAGGGAGTAATGGCTTGGGGTGGGGGCCACAGCAGCGAAGTCCCACCAGGGCTCATGCTGTCCCTCTCCTCCCCGACCCAGACATAGTGCAGGTCTCTCTAGGAGACATCATGTTACCTTATCCAGGCACATGTCACTGAAACTCCTTATGCTGCTCCCTCCACAAGAAAAAAGCCAATTATTGCAGTTTACTGTCTGCACAAATGATCTATTTGTTTTTCAAATGGATGACTTGATTTTAATAGGATTGAAGAAATTATTACATTATTCATCATTACTGATGTTGACCAGTAGGTTTAAATTTTCTTTTACATAATATCTTAGCCATATTTGCAAGGCATTTTAAGTTTATGCTTCTGAATGCCATGGAGTGACTATTTTCATCCAGAATGAGGACAGGAAAAACTGTCTCTTTTGGATGCAATTCAGTACTTATTCAATAGAAATAGGCTGTGGTCCCTTATAACTTAGAAAGTTGTTCCTTCTTTACATCCATCTCAATCTGTTTGATATGACCAATGGATTAGCAGACAGCCTATTAAGATCACAGACTCTGGTCACCCTACACAGAGGAAGATTTTACTACATCAAAATCTTCCAGCACAAAGCAGGTGGCAGCTGTTTCAGCAGCTTCTAATTTTTCACTCCATTCAACATGTCCCAGCAGTGGCAGAAATATCGTGCCTTGGACTGAGCATTTCACAGCTTTCATCCGCAGGAAGACCCACCCCTAGGCTGAATCACCCATCCCCAGATGAAATGCTACTGTGACCTCCAAAAGCAGTCAGGACTCTTGCCGACAAATCATGGAAAGTAAAATATCCTGTTGGACTCACTGCAAAAATTAGGTTTTCTGGTTCCTAGCCAGCCCCATGTCTCAATGTGCTATATAAACGTATGTTCTATTCAGTGGGCAGCAGGGCAGCTAACATCATAAACCCAAGAACCTTCTTAATGCAGTATTGAACGTATCTGGCATTTTTGGAGACTGGTTCAAATCTGGCAATGTTTGAAGAGACTACACTATCAGACTTCTCCAATTTTCATTTATGCCAGACTGAACTCACCCTTTATGAACATGCAATAGTAAGATGGATAAGAAGAACTATATTTGACATGGTCTTCTCCTGTTATTCTACTTGTGATATGTTGCTGCATTTTCTCCCTTGCAAGTAGCAAGACCTTGTAACAGAAACTGATTAGTTTAAGATGTCAGTTTAAGATTAAGAAATGGTAAAAAACTGCCAGGAGTCACAACGAAGTGACTTCTACAAGTGAAGATGCTCGGCTGAGCATCTGTGCATGCCTTTTTCACAAAAGCTGACCTCACAGTCAACTTAAGATGCTTCATAAAAGGTGATGGAAGTCCTCTGTCCTAGCTAATGTTTCTGAGATGTCCTCAGAGAAGAGTCATACAAAATGAGTTGCATGTAACCATTCGCAGGGTGACAGAGACATAGCGATCTGTGGCAAGAGCCACAGTGAGGTAAATCTCCTGCCATCTTCTCAGCAGCTGCAACAGGAAAAAAAATAAACTTACTGCTATTACTGTTCTAGGGAATTTGAGGAATAGCCAGATTCAACTGAGTTTCTGGATTTTAATTTTAGAAACCAAACACACTAGTTTAGGTGCTGTTTCCAGTGAGCACCAATCTTTTGCCTGTCTGGTTAGACTTTTCAGCTACCAAGTCCCAGACACACCTTGATGAGAACGAAGCAAGAAACGACCGCAGAGCCAAATACCATCAGCGTACTGTGCAGTACTGAAAGTGCTGTAATACAAGCAGTCTGCCCGTCCATTAATTTTTCCTAGTGAGAAAAGCAACTTCACATGGGAAAGCTATAGGGCAAAACTGCTGTTTGCTTCTGAGGGAATTAATTCACTGACATCAGTGTCCACAAAGGTATTAAAATAATGTGGCCACTATGTCAAAAGCCATTAATAACACCAAGAAATCAGCACAGATGCTTGATTTTTACCATTGCCAGAAACAGACCACTAATTCCTAAGATCTGCCCAGCTGATACACTGTTATCAGATTTAAACTCAGACTGAGAAGAGGCATGAGAGATTTCTGTCACTATACATGCTTCTTTGTGACTCCATACTGTTGTTTTTCATAAAGAAGTATTAGAAGGAAGGCAATAAATGGAAAGAACCCTGCTAAGAGATGGTTTCTTAAACTTTGGTCTAATTATAATGCAAGCACTTTGAAGTTCATTATTTTAATTAGAAGCAGAGACTGAGAGAAAAAACTGGGGGTCCATTCCCCAGGTGGGAACTCTAGCTGCAACTGCAACACAAACAATAAATAACACTGCATAACGTGAGCCTTAGTGAAATGCTGGCTTGTGTTTTACCTAATGGCAGATCAATACCATACAAATGAAGCAATTACAATTGTGTCATATAAAGCCTTATTTGGTCAGCAGCCAAAATGGGGATTAGCTGGAAGAGTTCCTAGGACTTTCTGTCTGAATATTATCGCAGAAGTTAATGAGGAAGATCTGATAGGCTGAGACAAACATAAACAGTGCCAGAAACCAGATGAGATGGTTGGTCCAATAGCCAGTGTGCTGATAATTAAAATGCCCTGAAGCCAGATGAACATCAGTCCAAGATCAGGTGAAATTATCAGACAAGGGCAATCCAATCCCTCCGGCAACCAGCTATATAATGTTGCCACCATTGGTAGAGACATGTACACAGCAGCAAATGCAAATACACCAGCACTCGTACCAGTCAGACCAAGCACGGTCACTTCAATACAGTAATAATCATGCTTGTAATGTTTCAAACACAAGCAGCCAGGCTACAGAGAAAACGAGGTATGGAAATTACTAATAGATCTCCGCAGTGGATATGGAGATCCAACTAATGTAATTGCTGTTGTCCTGAACATGTGCCCACATGCCACTTTTAATAAAAAAAGCTGGAGGGAGTAAGGTCCACTAGTGATGGAGATTTCAGCTATTGCTTTCCAAAGGGAAGACAGAACAACATGTGGTCATAGACCATAGACTGTTTAAGAAACCGTTACCTGAAGTTACATTTTCCCTATTGTCTCCAAAACGGTTTCTTTGATCAAAGACACTGAGGTTCAACAAGACGGCCAAGTGCCGGGTCCTGCACTTCGGTCACAACAACCCCATGCAATGCTACAGGCTTGGGGAAGAGTGGCTGGAAAGCTGCGTGGTGGAAAAGGACCTGGGGGTACTGGTTGACAGCCAGCTGAATATGAGCCAGCTGTGTGCCCAGGTGGCCAAGAAGGCCAATGGCATCCTGGCCTGTATCAGGAATAGTGTGACCAGTAGGAGTAGGGAAGTGATAGTGCCCCTGTACTCGGTGCTGGTGAGGCCGCACCTTGAATACTGTGTTCAGTTTTGGGCCCCTCACTACAAGAAAGATGTTGCATTGCTGGAACATGTCCAGAGGAGAGCAACCAAGCTGGTGAGGGGTCTGGAGTACAAGTCATACGAGGAGTGGCTGAGGGAACTGGGGTTATTTAGTCTGGAGAAGAGGAGGCTGAGGGGAGACCTTATCGCCCTCTACAACTGCCTGAAAGGAGGGTGTAGTAAGGTGGGTGTTGGTCTCTTCTACCAAGTAACAAGAGAAAGGATGAGAGGAAATGGCCTCAAGTTGCGCCATGAGACGTGTAGATTGGACATTAGGAAAAATTTCTTCAGCGAAAGGGTTGTCAAACATGGGCACAGCCTGCCCAGGGAAGTGGTCGAGTCCCCATCCCTGGAGCTATTTAAAACACACGTAGACGAGCTGCTTAGAGATATGGTTTAGTAGTGGACAGGTACAGTTGGACTTGATCTGAAAGGTCTTTTCCAACCAAACGATTCTATGATTCTATGAAATCTACTGTGGGGTTTGCTCTGATGCACACTCCTCCATGGATCTGAAATAATCATACAAACATCTGCAGTAGGAATGGACTTTAAATATCCACAGCACAATAAACACTATGCTATTAATCTCCTCTGTCCCTCTGAGGTTGATGGGCAATTGTCATTACCCTCAATCTGCAAAGGTGAAACTGAAGCCAGAAGGTGAACTGACCTCCTCCAAGACTCACGGGAAACCAGGGCAGGATCATAATTAAGCTCATCAGTACATGACTTCCAGCCTTGCGCTCAGTCAACCACACTTAAGTCAACCACATTGGTGCCCAGAAATCTTTGGGCCTTTTCAGGCAAGTGTTGATAGAGAATGTCTCCTTTTGACTTCCCAGGGGAAATAATGACCTAGAGACTGACTAAGCTTAAGCTTCTGTGCACATTCCCTCAACTCAGTCTTTAACCATGAGATACTCCTAACTTTTCTGCATACCCTGACGAAAGTGAGAGACAGCCAACCCTGGTGGTCTGGCTCCTGTAACAAAAAACTCTTCCACTTTTTGACCCCACTCAGGGGTTCCACAAAGGTCCATGCTGTCAATCACTCAGCAGCTATATAAGGCTGCTTGGGAAGTTAAGGGCTCCCTTTGCCCTGGCAAAGCAGAGATATAAAGCACTTCCACTTATTTAACTGAATTCAGATACTCTCTTTCTCTTTTGCTTTTCCAGCATGAGAATGGGATTTAGATGAGAACAATCTGATTGACTTCTGATTCACAGAAATCATAATTAAAGCCTACTGGTCAAGAGCCACTTTTGTACAAGTTGGGGAGAAGACCTTCAACCACACAGAAAACTTAAACATCCCTCTCCATAAGCTCCTAAAACTTTCCAAATACTCCTGTAGTTTTGGGATATTGAATGTGATGGCTGAAGATGGCCTTTTCACATCCATAATTGTCAAAAAAGGATCACAGCACAGTGTAGTCTGGAAAGCACCTCAGGAGGTGTCTGGTACAGCCTCCTGCTCACACAAGGGTCAGCTCTGAGGTCAGACCAAGGTGCTATGGGCTACATCCAGTCACAGTTTGAAAACCTCCAGGGATGGAGACTGTGCAACCTCTCTGGGCAACCAGTGTCACTGTCAGACTGTCCTCAGGCAGTCAGGGGAAAAAGTTCCTCTGTGCATGCAGACTGAACTTCTCCTGTTTCAGTTTATGCCCGTTGTCTCTTACCTTCCCATCCTGCACTGCTGTGAAGAGCCCGGCTCCATGTCCTTGAAGACCCTGCCATAGGCACTGGGGGCTGCTGTTAGGCCCCCCCAAAGCCATCTCTGCTCCAGGCTGAACAAGCCTAGCTCCCTCAGCCTCTCCTCACAGGCCTGGTGCTCCAGGTCCAGTTCCAGCTTGATCACCTTCCACTGAAATTGCTTCAATTTATTGATGTTTTTCTTGAATTAGGAGGCCAAAATTGGATGCAGTATTCTAGATGTGGTCTGAATGCAATTATTTTATCTGATGCCACAATATCTTCTCCTGTGGCTTACAAATTGGATGAACTAAAAGCACTCTAATTGGAAGTGCCTTGGATAATTGCCCACTATCTAAAAGAGACGCCAAAAGTAGAAGCCTGCTTATTTAACTGTGATAGGAACAATGCCTAAATCCTCAAGAAACTGTGATGACTTTCTGTTCACTTCCAACTATGATCTTATAGCCTGAGTTTGCATTATTTAAACTCTGCACAACCAGAACTAATTGCCAAGTGTTCATGTGGATTTAAATGAAAAAAAAATTATTAGCAGGTAAAGTTACAATATAATTGAAATAGTAACTTATAGTGATTAAAACCTGAGGCAATGGATCTTAGAAAGCGCAGAGCATCTGAATGGAGGCTGGTCCCAAAGCTTTGCACACAGAAGGACATAATCTTTTTAATTAAAACCAATAAAAAAATGAGCATCAGCCTACATCCTGTCTCTTACTGTTTTATGTTGCAACCAGTAAAAAGCTTCTGTGGAAAACTTCAAATTAAACCTTTTTGTTGAAATGTTAAAAATCTAAAAAATTGCCCAGTAATGTTTTTTATTTAGGCACCTGAAATTTGGGTGATGTGACTTATCTAGGAAAAGTTGAGATATTCTGCAGGAAATAACTCGCAGATTTCCAACCAGGTCCGATGAGTTTTTCTGTAGACTCAGAATTTTAAGATCCAAAATAGATCTGAATCATACAAATGACACAGTGTAAAATGCTAGAAAAAGGATTTCCATACTGCTGTGTGCAAAATCAAGTGCCTACATCCATACCAAGGAAGCCAAAGGTTTCATTCTAAACGTAAGTCTCTCGTAGGACAAACACAGTTGCAAACTTTGGCTGCGCTAGATGGAACCCTATAAGCCATAGATCTGATGGAGCCTAATGTGTAATTATGTACACAAAAAAGCCTATTCTAGAGGTAACAGATGGGCTGCCAGATGTTGGGGCTGCTCTCACCTGCAGGCCTCGTTCGTCCCTGCTGCTGGTAATGGAAGTTGCAAGGGATCTGGATCTTCCTGAACACAGATGCTATTCCTGCCTGTGCTGGGCAGGGCAGGGGGAGGAAGAAAAGAAAAAAAAAAGCTCTGCCTTCTCTGGGTCCTGGCAGCAGATTATTCTTTTCATGTGTTCTTTTAGAGTATAAAGAAATAACTGAAGTGTAACAATAAAATAGGTCTCTGCATCAGGTCAGACTTAGACCACTTTCATCCAGTTCACTTTTGGCTTTAAAAAAGTGCAGGGAAAATTTTAGGTTAAACTTTGACTGCAGAAAACTGCCGATCCTGCCAAAAGCTGTTAAAAGACAGTCTCACTCAACAAGAGAGCACACAGCATTGTTCAGCAACATGCGATTTGCTAGAAGATATGGTGAAATAGGAGTTAAATCCTCCTTCAGCTTTGAATTAAGCTCTTACTCAGTGACTTAACTGGAATGCGGAGCAGAGGAAGTAAGGCAGAAAAAGGGAGTAAGGCTTCTAGCTATAAAAATCCAGAAAGACTTGAGCAAAGTGTATCTAGAGGTATCTGTGGAAAAGAGCACTAGTTTTGACCCTACTTCCTACCACACACAAGGTAGACCAGTTCAGAGAAATGACTATTGATCAACCACAGGTCACCGCTTTATCACACAGTCTTTTAAACTTGTGTTTTTCAGCGAGATGCACATATGGCCATTTTTATCTGGAACCTGAGCACCTTGGGAACATCTTGCTGATGCGGGGTAACAGCCGCATTTTAGAGACAGCGTGCCAAGATGCACAAGTCCCTTAAAAGATATTAAAACTGCACAGGGAGTTGAAATTGGGTGTCAGTCCCAGGCCTTCTGAACTTTGTTTTGTGCTTTTTTTCATTGGCAACATCTTCAGCTTTCGTTCTGGGATGTTCATTCCCTCCATAATGCCTGCTCCGTCGCACAGTGGGCTGGTTCAAGATACTACCCTCAGCTCAAAGAAACTCCACGAGAGAGAAAATAAACTTTTTTTTCCTACTTTTGGTTTGGGATTTCTAACAAGAACCAAGGCTACATAAGGACTAAATGGCCATTTTGTGTCTCTTGGGAGTCCATCTAGTACTTACTGTCGATTGGAAGTGGGCAGTTTTGCAACCACCACACAGATTAATCGCTGACTGTTTTTCAGGTGCTATTTGTTCTCCAAATGTCATTTCCACAGAGAGGTATTGTTACAAGCTGCTGAGATGCCTTTCAGTGGCCTGCTGCCTTGCTTTAGTCTACCTACAATTTACCTGGACAATTATTATCTTAGTGGGATAGGCCTTTTACTTGGCGGGAACTGTACCATCAACTTCAAAAGGTAGCTGGATTGTGCCCTTAATGAAAACATATTCTGAAGCCTGGCAGTTTCCTGGGATCTGACACCTAAACAGTTGTAATGAAAAGAAAAGAGAGAGATAATAACAAGCTGCATTGTTAAAATATAATGGGCTGTATCTTGCCCTCTGCTGAGCTGCTTTACGAGGGATTGGGGAAATGGCAGGGAAAAGGGCAGGAGAAATTTATTTCTGAAGTGCCAAGAAGCAGAGTTTGTTCCTTAGAGGATCTATAGATCGGAAACAATGATAACCCTTTTGTATCCCACTGGCACACTCTGGGGATTCATGCTTGTCAAACCCTGGCAAAGCTTCCAGGAACTCAGTAAGATGTGTGCACAGCAAAGGCATCAGCATTTTTGAGACATTCTGGTTTTCACTGGTAATTCTAGGGAAGTTCATTGGTTGTACTTAAAAATATGCCCCTTTTTACCCGACAGAGAAGTGAACAGCCTGACAAGTTTCATTTGGACAAATTTGATATTGTGAAGCTCCTCCTATGTTTGCATTCAAATATTTCTGAAGCAGAAAAACAAAAAAAGAACTGTGATCATTTTCTTGATGCCTTGATTTCTTTCTGACTGTAGAAAACAAGCCTGTTTTAAAACTTGTCCTGGTGCTGACTGCCATGGGCTGGCCCAAACAATGCTTCTATATGACTGTACAGAAATTTCCCCTTTAGTAATCACTGAATATCAGAAGGACAAAGCTCTTGTGTAAATACCTTGTAAAAAAGGAAAATAAAGAAAAAATAAAGCCTCATCATGCTGTTAAGCCGATGCTAAAGCTGAAGAGACAAAATCGTAGTTTCACTGTTTATACTGATTATACTGCTAATTTAAAAATACGTGTTGCCATTGCTATGTTTAGACCAAAAATTACCTTTCTAGGCAATAGCTTTATTGCTGTTTACATGCTCTGTCCTTTCACTCCTGCTCAGAAGCACCTAATTTCACAACAGCTCTCACTAAAATCCTGGGACATTCCCTGAGTAAGGAGCAGGATGACATTAGCAGAGAGGTACCAGGATGTGACTGTGTGATGAAAATGGGAGCTGGGCTTCTTGGAGGAGCTTTGCCTTCCACCAATGGCTTCTAATGTCATTCCTAGTGTAGGAAAACAGAAGTGGCAACAGAACAAATTCCCGTGACTTTTGCTCTCTCCTCCAGACCACAGAGAGCTTTGTTCAGTTATTCCTCCCCCCCCGGCCCTGCCTCCTGAAGCCTGAGGGTGAAAACTTTCTGCAAGTGGCACTGAAGAAATAGGCTCTGTGGACCAAGGTAGATCAGAGATGGCTCTCTGAAGTACTTGAAAGACACACTGATGTTTGGTTGGTTTTGGTATTTTTTTGCCAGGACAGAAAAAATTCAGTGAGTGCAGCGTCATGGACACTAATGAGTTGTTTTCTTCTAAAGGTACAAATACCAGAAACTCTCTCAATAACAGTGCCCTTCACTGCAATTTGGTAATTTAAGTCAGGATTATTACAATTTCCTGCCTCTATATGTAAAAATGGCAAGAAAGGGCAAAACTCTTCCAAGTAGAAAATTTCGCTTAAACGCATTTGCTCATACATCTTCCAATGGAGTTCATTAGCCATCATCAAATTTTCCTTTTTTTTTTTTTTTATTGCACTCTTTTTGTATGGGGGAAACCCTTATCTTGGTATTCTGTTTTTGGACAGAAATAATTCAAGTAACCAAAGTGAAGAAATAATCCAGGTAACTGAAACTAAATATGCCTCCCAGGCTCAGCTGAAAGAACAACTCGCTAATGTTCATTGCCAGGCTCTCTCTTCAGTGATCTTCTTTTGACCCCTGACTTTTACATTCCTTGCTAAGCAGTGGCCCACTCTCTGCATTTTTACCTAGTAAATGTTATTTTTAGTTGACAGAAAACTCAATGAGCTCTGAAGGATCTGACCTGCTTGAGAAATATCCAGGCTATAAGCTCTGACACTGAATGAGTAATAGGGTGGTAATTCAAGCCCTGTTATGCCTAAACTGAAGGGAAGAATATTCTGCAAAGTCATACAGTATGATCCAGACCATCAGTCAAAGAGGATAATGTTTACAATGTGCATAAAATATTACAGATAACATTCTAGTTTTCAAATCATTTTGTATCACAGAAAGAAATGACCTTGTAAAATCTTGGTCAGTGAAACTTCCGACTAAAATCCTGTTCTTGTAAATGTCAGCAGACCACCCCGTAACTATGCAGGGATTTTTGTTTTCTCCACTGCCCCTTGCTTTAAAAGAATAGGGGTCAAACTCAGTAATTTCACATCACTCATTTTTATCCTCAGACCTCCATTGTTAACCAGTTGTCTCTATATCTTCTCTACATCAGATATAAGTAACACCAGTTTCTAGCTCCTTCAGTGCTTTCCTGAAGCGATTGCCTCTAGAGATAACACACTGATTAGGGGCAAGACCAGCCATTCTGGCAGGAGAAGAGAAACGTGAAAAAAAATCGAACCTGCTTCCTCTGCATCTCTCCTCACTGTGAAGGTCACCTGACTTCAGAATGATCTGGGGATGTCTTTGGATGCCAGGGCTGCCAGCTGGAGGACAGCTAGCCAGCAGAAGAAACACCGATTCTTCTCTCTGAACTGCCAGAGCAATGCTCAAAAGCACGCGCGGCACAGACCTTGACATGGTGACCCAAGCGTGCATTACCTTTGCTTATTTCTAGAAACAGGAACACACCATTGAGTAAACAACGCACCCCGGATGCATAGAAAGACCACATGCTAGAATGGCTACATCAGTGATACCAGCTGAAAAATAAATAAATCCATGAAGCCTTTTGAAAACTGAACAATATAGGGTACAGCGAGGAGTGGTCCAGGGAAATGCTTACTTTATGATACAACACAACTTGCACAAGGACTCTTCACTCACGGGAAAATTCTATTTTTATGAACATTCATGGATTTCTACAGTACAAAACCTTTGAAAAACACCAGAGAAAGAACTCCTCTACAGTAAAAAACTCTGTCAGTAATTCGGGTGGTCAGTTCAAGCATTCTTTCCTAGTTTTCCTCAGAGGGAATCTGTGAATGTCACAGCCTTTTTTTGAACACACAAATCCAATTTTACAGAAATCATAAGAAACCAGAGAATGCAAGAAGTTTTGGTGGGAAAAAAATTATCTATCCTTATAGGTGACTACTGTGTAATGACTATCATTCTTTTCCTTCAGAGCTTGGTGTTAATTGTCAATTCACTGACCTACAAAACCAGGGTAAAAAGAGAACTGGGGTATAAGTGTTAATGTATTAAGCATCATGTATTAAGTTCACAATAAACAGCTTTCACAGTGAATGATGATCTGGGAATTCCTTCCACAATAAGCTCCTTATAATCTGGCATCCAAAGCCATCAAGGACAGGACTTGATAAAAAGTTTAATGGTCTCATTGGAAGAAATTATGTTATCAGATTTACCCTTATTTTCCCAAGCTTGTTTCAGGTCAATGAACACCATAAAGAAAAAAAAAAAAAAAAGACTAGGGAATATCCCATCCTATGTAACATCTGCCAATATTTTGTATTAATGTGCATGCATTACCAAAATAAGTTTTACTTCAACACTACATTTCTAACTAAGGGACCATACTGGATATATCCTTGAAAAGCAAAGGTAACGTTGTCAGCTGTAGTACCACAATGAAACAAAGCAATGAAAAAATGACGATTTTAGAGATCTACCTTGGGAAAACAAGGACTAGCTGAAGTCACTCCAATCAAGATGGTAGTTTATAAAGCCCATGTACAGAAAGACTCCCTTCGTAACAGATCTTTACCTTATTCACATAAATTCAAAGGTTTCGTCAAGAAAAGGTTCCCTCCACCACAGATCCCTCACTTCTAGTGTAAATCTCTTTCAGATAGTGCACAATTATGTAAAACAGGAGAATCCATAAGATGTTGACAGGGCACCACTGGGATGCCTTTTGCACTTCAAGCACTCTCCAGAGCACTCCTGCCTTACAAGGGATGGAAAACTAAAATCCATAGCTTCACTGTACTTTGCACTTCACACAACTTGCTAGAATGATCAGAAAATTACATCCACATCACCTGCTTCACCAGTGTACTTCCCACGTTTCCCACCTCAGGTTAATGCAAATACAATAAAGAATGGATAAAGAACTGGCCCTTAACTGGTGTAAAGAGTCAGTTCATGTCACCAGCTGCCACACTGAAAAGAACGAGCAGGTATCACCGTGTGAACCCTTTCTCCTTCCTTCCCTGACCATAAACATTTCCTCCTAAAGCCAAACTGCAGTTACTTCTTTACTACATAAAAAGAAAAGAATAATGAAATACAGAATCTCAGATTCATATCTATAAACATTAGCCATAATTGCAATAGTGGGAACTTAATAGAGCTCTGGATTTCATCAGGTTGGTGAACAGCCACCATCAGTCTCTGAAATACATCAACACATCTATTCACAACAGTATTTTACTACTTGGCTAGATCTAATGCTGCCACTCTCATCTGGTTGGATTCAAAGTGCCTCACCAGACACTCATGAACTGAGCAGGTTTCACTCATCCGTGCTGTATACTGTCAGCGGCAGGACAGGACAGCCAAATGCCCTTACTTAAAACACTCACAGAAACGACAACGATGACAACTCCTCATTTTTTAGCTCAACCTATCATTAACCTTTGCATCAAACAGCTTCAAGGTACAAAAAGCAGGAAAAGCTTTTAGTGCACCTGTACAACAATGTTGCCCCTACTTCCTTTTTCATTACCTCTTAAGAGTGGAGAACTCTCTGATGTTCATCACTACTCAAACTTGTTTATGATGCCTACATATCTAAAACAGGAAAGCAGAGGCATGCAAGGCATAGGATTTGAATAGTACAAGATCTCCAGGTGTTGCCCTCTAGAAACACAGACTACCGCAAGTGGCAAGGCAGGCAAACCAGGGGTGATCCACAGCAGCCAGAAGTCTGGCCACAGGAATGTCTTCTAATGACAACACATTTACAGAGGCAGGTCTTGCTAAGCAGACAAGCAGCACTCTCTTAACCACCTTTGAAAGCACCACCTTCGAAGAAAAAAAGCTCATTAATTGACACTGATTACTACACAGTAGTTTTGGAATGATACCTACCGTGGTAGGAGGAGGAACCGTAAAGACAGCTGGGTAGTGCCATGAGAGAAACTCAATCTTTGTTGTGATGAGAGCCTTTGCCCTCAATCTCACATTCCTTCTCAAATATGTCAGTCCTTTACAACATTTTATAGAAATGAATATCACTGAAAAGGAAGGAAGGAAGGAGACATACATGATGTGTAATGTGGGACTGCCCAGTGGGCATAAAAGAAACACACATCAGGCATTTCCCATTCTCTTCCATCCAGTGATATGCACGAATCCTAATACTGCGCCAGCACTGAGAACGAATCATTCCAATTAGCCAATAGGTACTGGTTGAACACTGCAGGAGTGTAGCATGGAACCCAATACGGAAGAGTTTCAAATTAAAATCCACGACCCTGCTCATGCGTAGGGTCATGAGCAACAGAGAGACCAGTCCCTGGATCGCTCTGACGTGTGGATTTCATCTGCATGAGTGAAATGGTGGGTATGTGCTCTGTAATGAACATGAGCCTGGTGATGTGATGGCAGGGAACCATCACTAGTCCTATGCTACAGGAAGAAGTCCAATTTAGATTACCCCACTTTCTGTCAGTGTTAGATGTGTGAAAATATATGGTCTGGTTCTCCATACACTCACATCAACTTTATGCAGCTGTTACATTTTCAGTGAAAAAACTCCTGATCTATAATTACTGTAATTAGGAGGAGGATTAAGATTAAAATATCTCTAGTGAAATAGGTGTTCAAAGAGTTTAGTGAATAATTTGCTCTGAATAATTCATTTGAAAAAATTGGTATTTTTCCCTAGTCCTGAGCAGAGCAAGAATAGAGTGTGAATGTTTAACATCTATATGCTACTTGTAATTATTTGTGAACTACACCAAGTAATTTGTGGTCTACACATAACTCAAATATGAAATTATGATTATTAAATAAAATACAGAATTTACAACTCCCATAGCAAATTTTGTCTTTTGACTAATTTATGTAATGAGCTTAGCTAGTCTGCCCTTCATGGATTTCAAACTGCATGTTCAATATTTGCAATTATCTGTGCAGGCAGCAGTTACATAAGTCATCTGATCAGTAACAGAAACACTACCACGTGGGATGCAGTCAAAACAGCAAAACCAGCATACTCTACAATTTCAAACAATTCAGAAAATACTGAAGCATGCAGTTAAAATTTACAGCTGAGTCTTTTCTGTTCAAAAGCACAGGGGTAGGAAGGTTTCCCCCTCTAAGTAGTAAGCAGTACTGTCTATAGACATACATGGGAAGGGTGGTACGAATGTGAGGTGTTGCTTGTTCTTTTTGTAGAGAACATTAAGTGTGTTGCTTAATGTTTTTAATAGGTATGCAGCACTGATGTGTTGCCTGAGGTTTTTCACTGGGGCTGGAGAGGGAATGGGGTGCAGCAGGAGAACAAGCAGCTTAACACATGTGAAAGAAAGGCTCGGGAAAGGCACAGACATCGACAGCCAGTCGAGACAGCTTGAAAGAAGATTTGGTCCAATTTTCAGGTTGGCTAGGATTCCCCGTGTTCCCCTTTTTGAAAAATGTTTGAAGGTAGGATGCAAAAACCTAAATGCTGTTGATCAGATCACCCTAGTGATAGTTGCTGACCCCCAGCTGGATCAAACCGTGGCCTCACTGAAACATACAGGAGCTTGGTCTTTAGCTGGGCTGGCACCCGGATTTCACACTTGGTCCTTAAAATCAAGGTTCTGCTCCTCCTCTCTGTTCTTACTAAACTGTCTCACTAGGCCCTCTTCCTTCTAAGTCTAACTGCTTTATATCTCAGCCCCATTACTCCTAGATATTTTTATCTAGCCAACTGAACAAACCTGAAATAAGCCCAAATTTGACACGAAGCAACTTCCACTGGCTACTGGTGCTCATTATAGCAGGCTGTCTCTTGTTGTTGTTGTTGGATACTCTGCAGAAGAGTAAGAGGGACTAAAGAACACCATTAAGCACGCTTAGAGCAGACAGCCCACTGCTAGCATATATATGACAGCAGCTAAAGTGATTCCTCAAAGGTTTGCTCCAGGTTTGGCACAGTAAAGCACGGCTGTCAGCAATGGGTATTTCCTTACTACGGGAAAGCAGCTCCACTAAACTGCAGTGCTGCCTACCACTTCTAGGTTGTCTGAAACACTGTGGAGATAGCAATCTATTAGAAATATAAAATAAAAAAAATAAGTGCTTTGAAAATATATATTTTTAAAATAAAGGTAATAGATCAGCCTCTCCTATTATCTGCTGCCTTCTACCTTTAACAACCCCCTGAGTTCTGGACATGTTTTTCTTTACAGTTAGTATTTTTATTGTCATCATTTTCCCTCTTTCACCTTCTGATGTCCTCTTACCACTTTATTCAGTGGTGAAGGTGACAGGTTTTGAATCTGAGAGGTACTGAGAGGACCAAAAAGTCATATTCAATCACTGAAATAACTGGACTGATTTTCCCCTGCACATACAAATCTTCTTTATCTGCAGATGAAGATGATTCTGATTATACTCCTATTCCCATCTGTGTAATACAGTTAAGGCTATTGAGGTTTGTGTTATTATGTGCAGGTTAAATTGATAAGTTAAGAGTGAGTCTAGTTATCTGCACAGTGGTAATGATGTCTCCTCTGCAGTCACGGATGTAGACAGGTACCTCCTTAGTTATTTCCTGCACAGAACTATGGCTCCATCTGCACCTGCAACTCCTCCCTTCAACCCATTTCGTCTCCGTGGTGAATCTGTTTTATTGGACACTGTTGTAACTCCATATCATGAGCGCAGGGGTGAAATTTGAGAAGTGGGGTGCTGGTTGCTCTGCAGTTCCCTCTCCCCCACTCACACGCACCCTATCACTTTGAGACTCCACAGGCCACATTGCCTCAATCCGCTAGTTGCTCTTTTTCTTTGAAGAAAATTGGCAAGTCTACCAGAGGAAAAAGGCAAATTTTGTTTGCCTTAAACATTAAATACAACACAATGGTAAATACTGCCAATTTTAACACAGAACTAGCACCTTCACTTCTGTTTCCCTGACAATTTGAATGAGAAGCAAATGATGTTCTGCCTGTGAATCAAAAACTCTCCTACTTGACTGAATGTGTCTGATACCATGATAAAAAAAATACTGGTGAGTTTGAAGGCAGTACTGAAATGCATAATGCTAGAAACACAAACTTTTTTTTTTTCTAAATAAGAAGGTGCTTTAATAAAAGTACTGCAATGAAGTTGCTTTAATGAAGGACTAATTGCCTCTAAGTGATGACATTTGAAAAAAGATGTTACAAGCAGCTTCTTATTCAGAAATTAGCAGCCAAGATCAATAAACAAATCATAAAATGTAGGCATATTATTGATGCAGATACTGATGCAGATAATGTAGGCATAATACTGCTATAAAGGGTTGAATTTGGTGAAAAAAGCTGATGAAATACAATAGATGATGTTAATTCTATTGAGGCTGACTTCAAGTAGCTAGTGTTCAACCAGTTTGGTTTTTATATGGCCTTGAAAGATATGCCAACTGTAGCTGCTAAATCCATATTGCAATTAGAAATGGTTACCTTTGTTGATCAAAAAAAAATGAAATGGAAGAAAAGAAAAATAACATACCATGTTCACACACAAAACAAAAAGAGCTATATCAGGGACATCAGGGAAGGTGGAATACTATAACAACACATTTTATATTGTTATACTATTCCACCCACCTTAATGGAGAACCCTTCGGTGTGGCTACGCCATAGCCTTTCGAATCCAGATTTCCTCCCACTTTCATGGTGTCACATGGCTTTCGTTGCTCAATGTATTCATTCATGGTGGACTCCAGCAGGAAGGCAAACTTGCCCTTGGATTTGCGGACACGAGCTACTCCCTCTGCAGTAGTCCTAGTGAACACTGATGGCTCTGCTGATTTCATGTAGGTCCACATCTTTTCATACACTGCTATTTTTGATCTCTGGAGAAAATTAAAAGGAAGTTAGAACAAAAGAATGTTGCAACATTTCAGAACGGCACTGTTCAAAATAAAATAAATCATACTTAATATTTCAAACAATTGGGTTGGGAACATCATACTTGGGTAAGGATTTTCTTTGAATTCCATGATTATTTTAAAAGAGACAAGAAATAACAATATCAATACTATAAAATCAAATACTATTTTTAGGCCCAGTTAGCCTCTAGCAGTCACAATAAAATAACTACAAAGCTAAGACCTGAATTTACTGATAGATAAAGGTAGTTCACACAGTCAAAATGTTGTAAAGTGTGTTTTAGAAAATGATATATGAATAAACCTGTATGGGAAAGAGAAACAATAACATAAACTCCCCATAAATATCAAGCTGAATCTTGAAGCATTTTTCAGTTCTAATATCCACTCCTTACACCATCAAAACCCCTAAGTAACCGTCAAATCTTAAGTAAAATTTCTGATTTCAATGTTCAGAGTCCAGAATTCATTCAATTTGCATTCAGAAAGGCTGCATAACATTTCAAGACAATGTTCACAATAAAAGACGGAAATCAGACCAACTATGCTATTAAAGGAAACAAAATGCCCTAAGCATTTGTCTTAAAAAGTGTTAGGTATGTTTTTAGAACCACAGCGTCAATGGATTTATTTTAAAGACTCTGATCTTGCAAGTAATTGAGTAAGAAGTGTGCTTGTTCAAAGAATGTGCAAGAATTCATGGCTGAGAGTGCACTAATTCGAAGTTTTCCTATCTGGGAATCCATGGTGTAACTACAAGTAAAGACTTAAGCAAAAATAAAACTTAATAAAAAATAAAAACATAATTTCATGAGTTTACATTTACAGAAAATAAAAAAAAGGAAGAGAGCAGTAATGAATCAGGCATCGTTTCAAGAATATTTACTTGCCTTTGTCTGCCTTCGCTTCCAATAATTTTTTGCACCTTAACATCCATATCACCAGATTCTTTAAAAAGTAAACATCTAATAGGTCACTTTCCTTCAAAACTAAAAGCACGCAATGCATAAAATAGCTCTATTAGTAAGAGGAAACAATGCCCTACATAAATTGAAAAAGGTTGCATTTAAATCTGTTCTTTTAGGATCTAACTTCCTTTGCCCATCAAGAGACAAAAAAAAAATATGGCAAGTCTAACAAGGCATCTGCTCTATAAGAACATTTTATTCTCCCAAGCCTTCATTTGTTAACATTCAATTTCTACATGTCAACCCCAAGTGAAAACTGAAGAGTGAACCAAAAGATATTCTTTATGATCATATGAGGAAATACTGCAGCTTTCCCCTGCAGTCAGCCAGGCTCGGATAATTTTCATTTAGGGCTTTTCTGAGTAGGACTGCTAAAACTAAGTTCTCTTCCTCTTGAGCAAGCTGCTTGGAAAATGCAACTCTCATCACATCCAAAACAGGAAATAAGTAACTAGCTAATAGTATCAAAGTCTTCTTTTTCTTTATGTTGTCTTTAAAATTACTTCTCCCTTTTCTGTTTTCAATCTGGAATCAAAGCAGACTGAACAGCTGTTCAGAGTTTCTGATACTTGATCAGAAATTATCAAATGAGAAGAAAATATCCTGAAGGTTCATCTTCAGCCAGACAGTAATCACTGACAAAAAAGTTACACATGGCTTTAATCCCAAAACTGATGATGTTTGCTTCTTACCACAGAAAATGTTAGACTTGGGAAACAAGTTCTCTCCTACTATTGTTTCGGGCTAGGTCTTAATTTATGTATTATGCAAAGTGTTTGTAGAAATATTGTCTGTCTGACAATTATCTTTGTCCCTGTTTTGTGAAAAATATTTTTAGAAATAGCACATACAATATCATTGACAATCACCATATGTTGCAGAGATTAGAACTAATTTGATTACAGGGCCTTAATTACAGCATTTTTTAAAAAAGTGATCAACACAGTCTAAAACTTGATAAAGCTTCAAATTTTGCATACGCGACTATATTTAGTATTTGTAGTTACTTTTAATGTTTCCCTTTGTATTTTGGAAGAAAGAAAAATATAAAAAGAACATTGGTTTTCCTTCTTTTTTCTCTTAACCCCTTAATCTTAAAGTGAAAGAATAGCTGTCGTTATAGATGGAGAGTCTTCTCTTTAAGGAGAGATCTTGCATGAAATATTAAAACAAAAAACTATCTGTGTTTACAGGATGATGTAAAAGAATTATTTATTTTTTGTGACCAAGACTGGTTTTATGTCAAAAGACCTGACCTCATTACTTCAACATAATAGCTTGTAAAAGTGTTTTGAAACTCTTAAGAAAACAACTCCATTCCTTTGTTCTTTACTACTTCCTTGGGAATTAATTTTTGCATCATCACCTAAAAAAACTGCAAGCACCGGATACTCTTGAAAATAAATCCAAAGTTAAATAAACCTGCCTGGTCCTCAGCATCATGTTTTTAACTATCATCACAGTTTCATTCTAGTTGAAAGAACTGTTCATATGCACATATTGTGGTTACCACCTCAGCTTGTGATGGACTGAAAGTGGAATTCCCAGAACCAAATACCTAACTTTCCACAAATTGAGCTAAAGAAGAATCTATATGTTAAGCATAGATTAATATAAATAATGAGTACTGAGGGATTATACTCTATTCAAGAAAATAGGAAATCTGGCCATCTCAGGATCAAAATATTTAAATTCTCAGACAAGCCTCCTATAACTTAATGCCACCATTTTTGTAGACATTTGATGTGAAATCAGGGCTTCTAGGGACCACAAGCTGAGTTTCTACCACTTGGGGTAAAAAATAAGATTCCCAGAGAGCATCTCTAGTGTCATATTTAGCTGTATACCAACACTCTGGCTATAGAAGACAGGTGTGGTTAGAAACCTGTCACCTAACTGTATCCTTTAAAAAATGAGGTATCAAGCACCCTAGCGATTTCATTGGGATTCCTATAGAGTTGATGCAAAGAGGAAGATACTTCAAAGAGTGATTTATTTCAACATAACACACTTGTCCCGTACAGGATACACAGGGGTGTTTTTCTTTCTCCAGTGTCTGCAGAAGAAATCTAGAAAACCAGCTTAGACTAAGCTCCTTGGACTTCATTATGTGAACGCTCAACCACTGTGTGTTGGTTAAGTGCAATTTATATCTTATAAGGCATCATCTTTTTAGAGCTAATAGAAACTATTTGCAATTTCTTCTATGGGGATATCTCTTGCAATAAAAAGGTTATTTCACTACAGACCTTTTGGGGGACACTCAGCAGCTGCCCTTGGATTGACACTGTACTTTGCAAATCCCATCCATAATTTTGTTACTGATTCACTGAGTTCCATTTGGCCAAACTGAAAACAGCCAAGGCGCGTTGGGAGTATCTACCACAGAACAGTCCCCTTTCAATTAGACAATAAGAAGAAATTATCACTCCACCTTCCTTTCTTCTAAAAATGCCTTAAACTGCACCTTTCAGATAAGTAGTGCTGTGTCATTTCCAAGGAAGGATTACTGGCTCACAGCATTTATTCAGAGCTATGTTCAAACACTAAACTCACACAGGTTCAGTCAGTGAGGCTTAACTTTCATTGGCTAGACACATGAAATAAAGCAGGAGGGACTGTTTATTATGTAGTCCTTTTGATGTCCAGGCTCCCTGTTTTCCAGCTGGCAAATAATGAGGCTTACATACCAACCACACTAACACAGGAAAGCAAATGAAAATGAAGTAATCAATACAGACAGCACAGACGTATGAATGGCTATTTAGGCTGTTTCCTAATGCTCCAACCACATACCCCTGAGACATATTTTCTCTTTATTATTCATCTGAAAGTCAGCAAATTTAAAAATGCATTTCTTGCCCACCACCCAAGACCCTAAAGCAAAATGCACACAGCCAAATCCATAAGTAGAAAGAAAACCTGCAAGACTCCATGTTATCATCATAGGCTTTCAGTGCTGCACATCATTTCAGTAATGTAGCTTCAGATGAATCAATAGTACAATGCTGCTTTAATTAGTACTGGCTTCAGTATCCCTCGGGGCACCTCTTTTGCCCAATGTAACAGGATCAATAAGCCATCCATAAATTGAAATAACTGAAAACTCCAACAAATGGCATTGTGGGGGTAAAAAGGTAGCTAAAGTATTGCAGGAGTTACAAACTATATTACATACAATTGCAAACTAACATTATTTCACCTTTCCAAGCATCTTAGAAGAGCAGTCTGTAGGGAGAGCTGCTCTAATGGACATGCCAACTTACTCTGAAGAACTCTTTGGTTGACCCTGAGTCCAGTGTCCCATAAGCAATTTCGGTTTGTTTGGCAAGGTCTTCTGCACTTTCTATGGGTGAGACCATTCGCTCAACAGTCAAGAAAGCAGCGAGGTTAGCAGTGTAGGATGAAATAATGATGAGCGTGAAGAACCACCAGACACCTCCAACAATGCGACCTGAGAGGGATCTAAACATGAATAAGATAATGCACATTTTCCTGTCTCTTAAGCCATGAAGAGAAAGAGAGAAGGCACCGTTATTGCTGAACATGTATCATTAATTAACAGTCAAAGGGAGGGAGATAATTTGCATTTTGAATACTAGTGGTTTTTCTCTTGAATCTTAATGCCTACAGTACAGAGTCCACTGTATTAATATGTATCACACAGATACAGAAGTTTGAATTCTCTTGAACAGTAATCCCAGTGTTCTTATTATTTCAGGAAATGCATAACTGAGCAAAAATTTTGTGAAAAATACTAGATAGGTAATCTCTTTTTGGAGACAAAAGTAAAGCATGGTAGCTGCAAATCAGTAGCTTTCTCTGTTTCCTCTTAAAAAAAAAAAAAGGCACAAAAAGCCTTGCACATGGATTATGTTGGCTCTAGGATTAAAATGTTCCTGTCACTCAAATTTATCAAACATTCTACAAGCTGCTGCAATCATTTGAACTTTCACATTTTTAAGAAGGAAGCATTTTATCATAACAGAGACATTTATATTAAGTAAAAAATTATGTTTTCCATTTTAATTCCTGCAATTCAATGAGAAGGCTGTTGAGGAGTAATGCACATCCAGTCTTAATCAGTAGCAGTTTTATTGCTAACTTCAATAATAGCAGAGTTAGGCCAATGCTGAACACTCTCAAAATCTCAGTATTAATGGCTAAAATGAAGCATTCAAGTTTGAAAGACTGGGTCATAATGTTTAATTAAGAAGTTGTAGCTACTGCACACTAAAGCTCCTGAACATCTTAAAAGGTTGAGAAATTCAGGACTGGGTTCATATATTACGTCTGAGGCACCCGCTCTGTAAGGCACAGCTTAGCCATACAACGTGGCTTCTCCGAAACAGATGGTCAGATACTCTCTCTCTCATAAACAGCAATATGCTGGAAGCAGTGCTGTAGAAGTTGATAGGGAACAGAAATAGGACATCCGTTCATGCAAGGCAAATATTCAGCACAGTAGTGTGCATTTCATGATTGTAATACAATGGAACTAATTTAGCAACAACACAGCCCCTCTGAAGTCAACTCAGTGGAATTGCCCCTGTGTATACCTGATGTTTCTGAGAGCTGTTTGTGGTTTATGCACATTGACATACGTAAAATAACAGTAATGACTGAAATTCAAAGCAGATTCTCTGTTGTCCTTATCATAGCTATTAAGAAAGAAAAAAAATGAAAAGGCTTCCTAAAGAATGAACTTCAAAACACTGCCAGGAAAATAAATGAAGGAGGATTTTATGCTTCAGTGTGGAAGATAAAACGCAAATGTAAAAAGATTTGACACAAACCTTGGGGAAATATCACATCCTTGTTGCATAAAGGCACCCAGGGAAAACCAGAGGCTGTTGAATATGCCAAACTCATTGGGAGGCTGGTCACTGGGTCCTTCTTTCCCATCCTCTGGTTCTTCTGTGTGCCACTCATATGGGCTAAACCTGCTAACTAGGAACAGGACCACACTGACACCAATGTAGGCAAAGACTATGCACATCCAGATCTCATACGCCAAAGGGTCCAAGAAGGAAAACACTCCTGGTTTAGATTTCTGGGGCTTTTTGATCATAATGGATATCCCCAAACTCATAAAAGGCTTAGAAAAATCAATGACCTCTTCTCGTACCAAAGTGATGGTCAGAGGCGCAACAGCAATCTCTGCTTTCTATAAAGAGAAAAGAAATATAGATGTATAGATTAATTGGAGTTGGCTTATGCACTCAGCTAAGCAGCTAATTCCAAAGGTATGTCATTAACATCAGGACACTGTGGCTTAAATGTTCTTTATACCGTCTTTCTGTTTCTTTCTATCACAGCCTATATTTATTCAATATGCTTTTAGTAAAACATACATACTGCAGGTTTTTACTTTACAGAATTATAGAAATACTTAATTTTCCTGCTAAGGAGAAGACTCTTAAATCTTATAAAGGTGGGCAGCAGTGTAGGTAGATTGTTTTAGATATTTAGTTTTAAAGGAACTGAAAGAAGAATGAAAAATGAGAATGATCCTATTGTCACTGAATGCATAGAGATGTTTTTTAAGATCCCAGAAACAGTAATTTATCATCATATTTTCATAAGATACAATCATTCTTAGAGGGAAGCCAGCCCATAGACTCAAGGAAGTTCCAAATAACATGAAGCAGCAAAGGTGATTAACTATTGCCGTGATGCCACAAAACTGCACAGGGTTGTCTTGGGGAAAGACAGTTCAATAGGAATGAATCAGTGCCAAAAGGCAAGTATACAGAAAACAGCTGTGCAAAATCATGCACAAAAAGGATAAAAAGTGTGCTGAATCCATTCCCATTAGAGACAGGAATAATTTTTAATATGTTTCTCTAATACATTTTAAGAATGAAGATGCCAATCTTGAATGAATTGTTACTCATGATGATGGTGATTACAGCTGCTAGCAATGATGTCTGCATGAAGGTAGCGTAGCTGTGCTAACGGGTCATTTCTGTCATTAGGGACATTAAGGCTTGCTCCTTGCCTTGCCTTGGCTTGTACACCAAGGCTGTCATTAAAGCAGTGCTTAAGATGGGAATTGTAAGAGGAACTGGGACAAAAGATGCACCTGTGGGAGGGGAATGTATCTGTGGGAAGAGATGGAGAAGCTGCTGAAACCCTTTTCTTGTTCGTCATTGTGACGCTGTAGCTAGGTGGATTCACAGAGCAGAGCCTGTGCCCTGTGGTCAGCCTGGACTTCTGTGTAGCTTATGGGCTAAGGAGGGTAACTGAGCATATTTTGAGAACACTTGGTGCTGGCTGCAAGGTGGACTCACAGCCTGCCTTCTGCTTCAGGCCTCAATATAGGAGACAATCTTCCTGTTTTTACCCCACCTCAGGCCCAGTCATCTTCACAGGCACAATTAAGAGCTATTCATAAATCCCCATAACAGAACTGTCATAGTTTTATTTTCTAAATACTTAGTTGGCCCAAATCCATCTTATGGGGTAGCATCTTCAGATATAGTACATAGCCCATAGTTTAGCAAAGCATTTAAGCATGCTTGCCTTTTAGGATGTTCTTAAGGACATTCATACTCCGTAAAATATACAAGGATATATTTAAATCCCATCAGTTTCAATGAGATTAAAACACACTGAAAATTAAGGATGTGCTTAAATAGTTTAATCCAAGTGTTACATAAATAGCTCGTGTGATAATGAAAAAAAGAAATTGAAATGTAGGCTTTTTTGTTATCTCACAACTTTGGAACAGATAAATGCATTGAAAATAATGTTTTTGTTATTTTATACACTAAGTTACACTGAGCTATATATATTTTATGGAATTTAATTTAAAACATGTAGTTACAATTTAAACCTATTTTGGTAGCTGTATAATTTTGAATTATTCAAAAGAACTGACTCATTTCAGTGCAATGGCCCCAAAATACATTTTTTTATTAAAATTGCTATATATTAATCTTCAGACTATATCTGTCATACTGAAATAATTGTAATGAAAACACATCATAATTTTATGTAAAGATATAGTCTAAACAAGACAACTAAAATCGTAATTTTGCAAGTGTATCAGACAATGTCTCTGGTGCTAATGTGTTGGGTATACATTATGATAATAGTGCTAATTCTCTGAATTTTAATGCAAATTTAGTAATAAAAGGCATTTTAAAAAAATTGGCGTCTTGAAGTCTTCTGATTACAGAAATCTGACTGAAACAGATATTTTATGAAGACAGGTACTATATGAAGAAAAATAGCATGTCTAAAATACATTTTAAAATATCCTGAAAATTGTAAAGTAAGTTTGGTTTCTGTAGTCTAAGGATTGTAGGATGGTTTGGTCTACTGGCCTTGCTGCATGTTTTTGTATTTCATTTCACGCATGAATTCCTTTTTTCTAGAAGGATGGTTTCCTTCCTTAGAGTCCATATGTTTTATACTCCAAGATTTCAGCTACTGTGAACGCCTCATGTGGAGTCCTTGAAATGAATTAACTGAAAGACTCAGGGAAACTGTGATCTATTACTGCTGATCTTCTCTGTATTTGTCACATGGTGGTGTCTTCCTTAACACAGTGTAAATGACAGACCTGGTCATTGGTCTTCAAAAGTATTGGTTAACAATTTTTTGTGTCTGCAGATTGCTACTGGGATTAAAACAAGGATCTTTGAGGGTTGTCGGTTTTTATGATGTGAGGTGGAAAAGTGACAGCACCATTTTAGTGTGAATTGTGAAGATTTTAAAGACCTAATTAGCACACTGCATATTATATGTGAAACACTGGATAAGATTAATCTTACCAAACTGAAATGCTCACAGAGTACATGCAGAACCTGAACCACATCAGAACTAGCTGCCTACCTTGCTTTATGGAGTTAAAAAGGATAAACAGGAACTTATCCCATTTCAGTATGACAGTGATCTAATGCCAGATGATAAATAATACAGATAAACCCATTTCGTGCCAATGAATGTAAAGGGACACCACACAGATAAGTCACAATCAGATGCCAAATAATTGGAAAAAGTGCAGCCTCCCCAATCTGATCATATTATTTATTATTTTTGTAAGACTACTGTGTGCCACATCAAGTCCTACATAAACTCTTCGTTGTTGAAAGCTGAACAATGACAATAGTGGTACATTATAATCATCAGCATTTGTGCTTTGGCCAGTTAATGTACACCATATAATTATGGACTTAAATGATTAACAACATAACAATGGTGCAAACAATTCATGATTTTGCTGCCAGTGAAATCTGTTTTGACAAAGGCTAATGATACTTCACACTTGAAACAACTGCATCTGTAACAGCATTTCAATCAAGGCTGCACCACTACCAACTACAGATGGATTCTGGATACAACGGGACAAGATTAAGTCTGATGGTAAGAAACTTCTGCCTTTCCAGAATATATTATTAAAACCTTGTGAATAAAATCTATGCTTGGTACAAATTGTATGAAGGTGGTAAAGCTATCTGAGAAAAATCATGCAGGAAAGTGATTTCAACTCAGAAGCTCATGGCTTCTCAGATTTTAAACAGAAATGAGTTGTAACCTTTTGTATTGAGCAGTGAAAGAACGACATTCTGTGTCAGGAGGATGGTTATTTAATTGGGGCTGACTGTTCGTGCACTTGGAAACACCTGTGAAATGTGCTTAACAGTATTTCATCCCCAGACTGCATTTCTTCTGTGAGGTTGATATCAAGGGCTATAGAGCCCCACATGGACAACTTCAGGCATTTGGACAGATCAGGGACAAAGGACCAAGATTTCTGGTAGTTTTTAATAGAGTGTTAAAAACAAAATGGGAAAATAAACACCACACCCAGTGACCTTCTGTACAGTCACAGCAAAACTGTACAGCACAGCACTTTATAGACTGTTTCCCCTGGGTCACGATGTAAAAATCAACTGCAAAGTTTAGGTGACAACCAAGCTGCTCTGTGCAGTATCTGAAGGTGCCCAGATACCAGAACAACCAATGGTGCATATGGATCTTAAGGGAACATAGGATAAAAATTGGCACACATGGCCGCTCTCAGTAACACGAATATGGCTAAGTGGCATTGGGGCATGGTATGGCAGAAAGAGCAGGAGAGCAGGGGAGCCTTTTGTGTGGCACAGAAAAGGGTCAGTCTCACTGGCCAGCACGAAACTGTCTGTTAATCCTTTAATGTGGCTGGGAATTAGAAGCTGTAAAATGTTTCCCAAATAGACTGTCTCGTTAACTTGCTAATTCAGTTGCAAATTCTGTCCCAATCCTGGCTGCATACAGAAAGCCTTGCTTGAAGCATAGCCAAGCACTCAGAGTACTTGTGTTTATGATCTGGGGATCTACCAGGGAAGATGAACATCCTCTTATAGCACAGCTTTGCAGGGAAGTCTCTGGGTGACTGATTTTTCTGCTTTTTCTATATGGAATAGGCCAGGGAACCTGATGTTCTGGAAATCATCTGGCAAGGTCTCAAGGAAGTTGCAGGGAGGATGCTCTTCAGGGATTCCCTATGGAAATCTTAAGCAATCAACTTTTGTAAGTTAACAGGAAGAACGATTTCATTTAAAGCTGCACCTGTAAAAGTACATTGTGCATGCTTGGAGTAGCTGTTGGCCTTCAGGCCAGCTGGCATAGGATGGTCTGTGTTGCTACCACGGAAGTTATTTAACCTCTAAACCAGGATGGCTGCATTCAAGCTGCTTATAGGGAATGGTCTCTCCCCCACGCTTGTGTCCAGCTGGACTCCAAAATTGTTTTGGAGAGTAACTGTGGGCCATAAATATAGCAGGGACCATCATTGCAATTTAACAGTTAGGCAAGCAAGTTCCAGTGCTCACTGATACACTGGGATAGATACATCCTAAGGGAACCTTCAGACAGCACAGCAAATATACTGGGCAACAGCAGACTTCTGTTAGTTCTTTCAGTAAAAAAAGAGCTCCAAGAGCTTTGCTGTGGCTCCTTCCCAGAGCTCAATTCCAGAATCACAGTCAGACTGCAGCCCTCCTAAACAGACAGTTGCCCAGGAGCTTTTAAACTTGGCGATCACACCTTTAAAGAGCCTTCAGCTCATTCTTCTCCATTACAAAAAATGAAGTGTTGGCCATGTATTCTGGGATGTCCTCTTCATGCAGGTGATTCACAACAGGTTGCTTATGCCTGCAAGTTTTGTTGCTTTCAGCTATGTTAAGAGCAGCAGGTCACATTCCAGTACTGGTCTGAACCTCTGTGTGAGCTTCCTAACGGCACTTCCTATTTCAGTCTGGCACTAGGGCAGTTTGGGTTTGATGAGGTAAATTTTTCAAGGTAAATGAAAGGGAAAAAAATAAAACCAACTGAAAACTGAAGTGTAATTTCAAGTTTCCTCTGTATTATTCAGCTAGATGATAGGCCACTGAAACCCTGTTATTAAAGATATCTGGGCAAGGGCAATTTCTCACAGTATGCAAAATTTCTTGGATGTTTTAAAGAACCTACTAGGGTAAAACACTGCGTAGCCATTGACAGCCATGCAATGGCTACTGCAATTGAAAGCCAGACAAGGAGTTGCCTCCATTTTGCTAAAGTAAGTCTGAAATAACCTTGACTTTTAAAATCCTGAGAGTTGAGCTGCTTCCATATATGGAATATAGAATTGCTTTGGTTGGAAAAGACCTTTAAGATCATCGAGTCCAACCGAATTACTATAAACAAGCAATTCCTGTATTTGGAAATCAAGGGTGTCATTGCTTTCTTCCTAAATTGCTGGTGATTGACTTGAGAGCTAAGGTCACTATCTTGCCATCAACTCATGTCTTCTAGACAGATGGCAACTTGGTGATCATTCAGCTTTTCCACTCTTTAAAGACACAAGTGAGATTGGCTCCTCCGAGAACTTCCAAGAACACACAGGGTTCTCTGAGGCTGCTATAACTTTTCCATTCCCATGTGGAGGGGAAATCAGCAAAACTCTGGGGCACCATTTCCCACACTCCTAACGCACACAGCCTATTTCATGTTGAGGAGTCCCTTGAACTGACACTAGTGGAGAAGACTTTGACAAAATTTATCAGCTATACTTAGCTGACAGAAGGGAACAGAAATGGAGCTGTGAGAGAAGCTGCACGTGGCCTTAACCGCCATTGGAATTGCGGGAACTGCAGCAGTGGATGGACCAACCCATATGCAGTAGGTTTTTATAGGGAGGTTGAGGCATGTTATGAGTTCATTGGCAGAAGTGTTCTCACCTGAATAGCTTTAGGATTTTTTTTTTTCACTCCATCACTGAAATGAAAAGTTTCTCTAAGAATTCTGATCTATTCTCAGTGCAGATATTAGCAACTGCAGTCATCAGCAAGCACAGCTTTGAGTTTTGCTGCTTTTGGTAACATCAGATACTGCAAATATTTCTATGGGTTTGTTAGAACTTCTTTCATTAAATATTACTACTTTATGTGTCAACAGAATTGTTAACTGTTATGCTGTTCTGAAGAATCCTTCTCCAAATCACTGTATAGCATAATGCTCTTAGTTGCTGAACTTACCAGGTTTCTCTTAAATTTTATTATTGATGTTCATCTTAAAAGTCTGTCTTAATTCTGAATTGCCTAATTGAGTGCTTGTCTGTAGTGGTTAGTTATATATGCTTAATATATGATGGTGGATTCTCCATTTCTCAAACTAGACTGAGTCCTATCTTTTTTAAAAGATCTGTCCCCCATTCCATGAAAATGAATAAATGAGTGATATTCTTCCTAACTATGTTTTACAATGTATCAGGAACAGAAGCTTTCTAACATTAATGAATTTTTAAGGGATGTGCAAACTATGGATGTTCTAATGTTACAAGGTACTAGGTGAATAAATAGTAGAATTTGTGTGAAACTATTTCATTTTCTCTTGAAAATAGAGGAAAGCACAGAAATCTGAAACAGAACTCTGTTTCTTTTCTGTGACCCCAAGGTTAAATAAAATGCACATATACTTCCTATTTCATGACTAATACTATGATAAATTAAATCCTGCTTCAAAAATTGGTATGCTTACCCCATAAACAAGTTCTCCCACCATCCCATTCCAGATTTTTGTCTCTGGATCCCTTGCTCCATATTTTCCATCAGGAACAATGGCAATTTTGTACTTGATACCAATATGTTTTGCAATTTCTGACGCCAGATCTACACAGTATCCTTCAAACTTGTCATTCCCTTCAAACGTATCATGGTTTTTCTTGAACATAACATATGGGGCTTCCTATAATGAAAGAAGTAGAACTGTAAAGGAGAAGTATACAGAATATTCTCTGAAAAGTAACACGTCATCTACTGACTGAACAACACACATTTTATCAAAAGTTCATGGATAGTATCAACACATTTAAATTAAAATGTAATAACAGAAATCCTTCTGGAAAGTTATACTATTTACACTGTACTTTGGTTTATACATTTAACAAGATTTATCAACCTTGCAAATTATAAACACAAAAACTATCCAAGAATGCATGTAAATTTTACTTTGATTTAAAAGAGAGACTGTGTGCTAAATTTAAAGCATGAATAGAGGTTGAACCTATACAATGCAAATGACTGTGGGATAATGCAAGTTATAATTTACACTTTTGACTTCAGTAAGTAAGCATATCCTCTAACGTAGTGTGGTTACTGTCTACGTAATTTCAGATGCACAGCCTGAATGACTTGCTTTTTGGGGGTTTAGAATGCACAGTTACTATGAGGCTACATACATTTTAGTGAGAACATAGAAATACGTTCCCAAGGAAACACATATCTTCTCCTTTGAATAAATAGTGCACATTCTGCAAGGTCTTTTAGGATGAATCTAAGCAATATGCATGGACAAGAACGGTATTAAGCTGACACTTACTTTACATGCTGCATGAAGAAGAAGTATGGAAATATTTTTGGTTGGCGAGTGACATTGAAAGCAAGTAAAACCTGACTCAAAAAGTGGGTCTTACATTCCCTCTGTAAACCATAGTATTACAATAGTGAACATTATGTGATTGGGAAACCAAGGTAACATTGGGAAACCGAGATTACATTTTTCTTTTTTGCTCTGTGTGGACTCAGACTTTAGCAATCATTATGTAAAACTATACTTTCCGGTGTTATTTTAAATTAATTCACATAACTCATATTCATAGCCAGTTCCAGATAAAATACTTGTCACTAATGTCACCCTTTGTTTGAATTTACATCACAAAATACCGGCAACTTAAGTTTTTTCTGTGCTGGCCCTGGCAAATGTTGGTTTTTTGACACTAGCCTTGGTAGCACTCTCCCCTATGCACTTCTTTCCTACATAGATAATTGGTAAAAAAATAAAAGAAAGGTAAATGTGTAGTCTGAGAATGTCTGCTTTATTGAAACTACATCAACATCAGCTCTAAGCAACAAAAATTTTGTAACCTCTATTAGGTGTTTAACAATGGAGGGTATGTGGCATTACATGAGCAATAGGGGGACGGAATAAACCAATTCCAGTATTTTTCAGCGTGTCAGGTAAATTTTTCCTTTCAGATACCAATATGTAGCTCCTATTAGCAGGGTTTGGATCCACCCAAGAGAAGAACGTGATAGGCAAGCCTGAACAGTATCTTTAATTTACTGTTATAAGGTGAAAAGGCAGAGAAATAGAAAAGAGACAGGTTACACGTGGGAGGCACTGTTCCCTTTACTTATGTAAGTTTACTCCCTGTGGTAAATCTGCCCAGGACCCACCTCTGTATAAGAATGGCAGAATGGAGCTTTGTGTAATATTAGTGGAGAAAGTTGTGTAGTTCATTTACTGCAATGTGAGAGAAAGGTTCCAGATTAAATTCAACCCAGTTTGGGAATGAGGAAGCTCTGGTGTTTCCTTACAGACAGAGTCAGGTTCCTAAGGACTGTAGGAATGTATCACTCTTGGGTGTATTCCCAGAACACCTCTCCTCCCGTCACATCCTTCTTAGAATCATAGAGTCATAGAATTGTTTAGATTGGAAAAGACCTTTAGGATCAAGTCCAACCATTGACCTAACCCTGCCATTCCACCACTAAACCATGTCCCTAAGCACCACATCTACCCATCTTTTAAATACCTCCAGGGATGGGGACTTGACCACCTCCCTGGGCAGCCCGTTCCAATGCTTGACAACCCTTTCATTGGAAAAATTTTTCCTAATATCCAATCTAAACCTCCCCTGCCACAGCTTGAGGCTGTTTTCCCTCGTCCTTGTTACTTGTTACTTGGGAGAAGAGACCAACACCCACCTCACTACAACCTCCTTTCAGGCAGTTGTAGAGAGTGATGAAGTCTCCCCTCAGCCTCCTTTTCTTCAGACTAAACAACCCCAGTTCCCTCAGCTGCTCCTTGTAAGACTTGGGCTACAGACCCCTCACCAGCTTTGGATGTTCCAGCAACACAACATCTTTCTTGTAGTGAGGAGCCCAAAACTGGACACAGTATTCGAGGTGTGGCCTCACCAGTGCTGAGTACAGGGGCAAAATCTTTGGGCCTCAATCCCTTAGCAGTAACTCCATGTTGGAGGCCATTGATGCATTATGGCCATTACTTCAGCTAAGGAACCTTACAGCATAGAAATGTGTCCACAGTGGCCACTTATGAAGCCAAATTCTGTCTTACTACCTGGTTCCCCGACCTATACATAAGTATACATGCCTGGAAAAATTACAGGTTGACAACAGAAGATTGTTGCATTTCTTGAGCACATAGTCATAAGACCACTGCATGGATAAGGATTGCCAAGAACTTCTAATATTGGGGCAATCACCAAACAAGTTGTTACCATCCTGATGCATGTGGCCTGGGCACTGGGAAAACCATCGAGTTAAGCAATAACTACAGACTGTAATTACTACAGTGATGCAGTGTGATGCCTTTACCATGCCTTTGCCCGTACAGAGTTTGTCTCATCAAAGGAAAACTGCTGAGTATTACCAGCAGCCTGCACCATTTCTTGTATTCCAATCCCCAGCTAAATCAGCTTAATCTCAACCACTTGTCTTCCACAGGGAAGGAGAAAGAAGAGCAAGAAGAAGGGGTCCTGCCTTCCCTTTGTAGTAGATCTGGATTTTATGAAGTATTTTGAGCACATGAATCAAATGTTCCTCCCTTATGTAGGCTCTTTGTTCTCATGAATGGGAAAGTCAAAATCTGTGTCTTTCTACATGTTATTTCACATAAATGGTTAAAAATAAACAGAGGTGAAAAATACTGTGGCTCCTGACCTTGACTTAGCCAACTGCTAGCTAGAAATACAACCAAGTCTTGTCCAGTATCCTGCATTTGTGGACTTCTCTTACAAGCTTCAGTTACATTTGCTTGCTGCACCTCAAAGCAATTTTGTTTTTCAAAGACCAGAGTTAGTGACTTGTTAGCTTTTCTGATTCAGCCTTATAAATCCCAAGCCAAAGGCATACAATTAAAGTCACACCAGGAAATAATAATTCTGGAGAGGGACACAAAGCAGACAGGCACAGAGGAGACCAGGTCAGCCTGCTCCTTCTCCCAAAACCCAGACACTGTGCTTCTGCCTGCCCCTCATCACTGACAGGGCTGCTACAAAAAAACATTTCAACTGTGTCTGCACAGCAAAGGAAGGTGACAGGCACCTTATCTTTCCTGTTAAAGGCTAAATAAACTTCAGCCCTCCTCCCCACGAGTTCTGTGAGGGAATGCTGAGAGGGAAAGAAGCAGTGGGATCCAATGCCACCTGGTAGGTGCAAGCAGCGGCAATCTGATCCAGTGGAGGGACCACCAAGTGAGGGCTCAGAACACCTGGGTTCTGGCAGGGATCTGTTGGGTGACTTGGAGGAACCACATTGGTTCTCTCCTCATCCACTTCTCTTTCTACACACTCTGGTCTTACCGATTTAGAGCGAAATACAGCAAGGAACATCACTTATAATGCAATTCTCTTACAGAGTGAGGTAGTACCTCTTGCTGTGACTGCTTTAAAAGAAGGAGCAATTGAGTGAGATCTGCCAGTGTGAAACAATACAATCAAAAATAAAGGGAACACCTAATACCTTCTGTTTGCTATGTTGTCCTTTCCCTCCTACCTATTTTACATAGAATAAATAACAGTTTCTTTAATTGTTGTGCCTACACTACCTGCCAAATAATGAGATGTATTTTCAAGGTAGAATTTGGGGGGGTGGGGTGGGTGGGGGGGTGGGACTGAATGTGGCTTTCTGATAAAGATTGTTTGCAAAAAAAAAAAATCACATAGTAGCACTAGTTTTAAATTCTGTTCATTTCAGACTTTGGGGGTGTTTCAAACTAATGAGGTGTGCACATATTATTATAATAACATCAGGGCACTGAAAGGCAAGTTTTACTGATTTGCTATCATGCAACTTATGCAGATGAACTTGTAAGGTCACACTGCAAACTCATGAAATATCTGAATGGATCAATAGAATGTACTCAGACATATCTTGATGTGCTTTTCTATCTGTGGCACTGAAAAAGATTATTTTTTCTATATAATCTATTACAATAGCATTTTCTAAATTAGTAGTAATGTTAGCGTAACCTGCTAGTCTAAAGATATAAGAGATGCAAGGTATCTATGGAAAGATAATATCTTCTATTAGAACAGCTGAAATAGCTGAAAACGGTAGGCATCCTTTTTCACCATTTCCAGTTACAGCATTTTGTCTAATAAAATACTATTTTTCCCCACCACCTTTTTTATTCACTACATTTTTGAACTATAAACTCTTAACCTACTGATGTGTAACACAGCTTCAACTTGCTGCTGAATGAAGTCTAACACCGCAATATTTGCAGGATTTCAGCTGCTTAATAGTATTCTATGGGTAGTGAATCAAGGAAAAGTCCACATTGAAATGATCAATGACTAGCACGGAACAGATATTTGAAATGGTGCAAGCTTTACTTATATAATTCACAATTTTATAACAATACTTAACATTTGTAAATACAAGTTGATGTCTGCAACAATTACCTTTATAGATGTAAACAAATCATTCCACCACATTGCCACAAATTCATGTGTACAGTAAAATGCTCACAAGTGATGACTTATACTATAAGGCAAGCTGGAGAAAGTAACTAACCCAAATACCAAACGGATCTATGTTTGGCTTTCCTATTCTAAAGTTAATTTCAAAATCTTTAAACATTGTAAAATTAGTTTGTAAAAGTGACAAATATTTGTGCAAGGAAATGTCTCATTTATAGAACAGGAGTGGCACACATTATCACACTTTATTCTGAAAGAAACTTTTGTACATGTCAATGGAAATTTTTTGTGGGTTTGGGTTTTTTTTCTGAATAAAGTGTTCAGGATTCGGTTTGAAGTCTTTATTATTGTCATGCAACAAACTTTACTTTTTTCTCCAGTCTACTAAAGAATTTAATTAATAAAATTTCTGATGAAAAAATATTTTTCTATTATGAGAAAGGAGGTTATAGTTAGTATTTTTGAGGTAAGACTCCGTCGAGACTGTATCAGTCAAAAGAATGAGGGTGGTTCTCAGTCACCTAATGAAGGTATCTGTCATCTAAGATGCCCTAAGGTAGCCTGCTTGACCTCCAAGTGCCGTTCTGCAGGTCCTTTGTGCTGGCCCTTTACAGATAGGTCTGATATCCTCAGTGCTAGCCGTCCACCCACGGGTCACTGAATCAATTTCTAAATCTTTGTGGACTTTGATGAAAGCTTTCATACTTGGGGCACAACTCATCCCACATGCCTGAAACAAAATACACTAGCTGAGACATCCACATGGAGTGGTCATATATGGAGTAAAACAGGCAAGTGTCATCCTGCCAGTGTAAGAAATCGGGCATAGGCAGTATATCCTAGAGCATCTTAAATGTCACCGAGTGCTTGTAAGTGGGCAACTGAATCAATACCCTTTGTAAAGCCATTTAGATCTACATGACTCATTCTCAAATTGGACCCTGCCATTGAAGCTTAATCTTCACAGCAAGATAATCTCATTAAAGTACTGAGCTGGAAGCCAAGATGCGGATGCAGCTCACTGTATATCGAGATTTGGTTCTACAGGATTTTTATGATTTTTCAAGTTTGGCAGTCTCAGAGTAGGTACAGAGTTGGCTGTATCATGCAATGGATTAGAGAGTTTGGAGCAGGCTTCCAAGACCACTCTCCTATGTTCTACCTCAACATCTGGTCACTGTATTTCCCAACTTGCTAAATTAGAGATGACCATTCTTCCTAGCTGGTTAAGTCTCTGCCTTTACCTTGGTGTTGGAGGAAGGCTGCACATGGCGTCCCTTCTCTAGTCATACAATAAGCCTATTATGCACTTGGAGGTCCCAAGCACCCCCTAGAGGGAATACTTCTGAACACAGGTAGAAAATCTGTCCCTTCCTGTGCATCACATGAGGTGCAGGACACTGGGCTCTCCCAGGAACTATAAAAAGCCGGGCTGCACAGCAGCTGGTAGAGTCAAGAGCATCAGCTGCCCCTGCTGCCACCTCTCTCTGGGCTGCTCCTTCACCACATGACTGATCAGAGATAGGTGGAGTGCCTACGCGCTAAACCAAAACTGTAGAATAAATTCCACATGCTCTCACTACGTTACAAATGAACATAACATTTTGCCAAGTAGAAAACACTGTAGTAAGTTCGTTGATTGCCGAGCTAATTTGTTATAATGCACCTTTTACGCAATAGCCATACAGCCACATTACAGCAAAGCATAGACACATGAAAACTGAAGAAACAGCAGGCAAATCAACTTGTGCTATTTGGCATCAGGCAAAAATTAAAGCGAGCCATGCTGAAAACTCGTAAACTTTTCTTACGCTGCCGTGACACCTGTCTTTGAAGACTGAAAAGCCTGACAGCACTGGTTGCAGAAGCTTTTCAGTTTAATGTTGGAAAATATGCATGCAACCAAAATTATATGCGTCATCTACAGTCGTTCAACTTCCCTTCAATGTGAAGAGGGCAATGAAGAGGTCAGAAAGTCTCTGTCTGGCATTTGCAACATGACTATAATACAGAGAAGAGCAAAATAACAGGATTCTGAAAGTTATTCTAGTTAAATATATCTTTTCCTTATGTGTGTGAACATATGCTTGTGAATGCTAAATACATTGCCCTGGCAGGCCAATATTAAGAATCATGGCTCTAATCTGCCTTCAGCATCATGTGTGCAGCTCCCAGTGGAGTCCATGGGAGATGGGCATGATAAGGCAGAATTCACCATATATTCTTATTCAAACCAAATTCTGATATATTTCTCTTGCACTGTGATTTCAAAACACTGGAAAGGGGACACTTTTGGTCAAGAAGCAGTGCTGCTTTCAAATAATTGCATTTATCCCAAAATGACATGCTGCATAAACATAGGGCATGCTTTGGAATATTAATTCAGCTTTTTGGTTTTGAAAATGATCCCACCAGTCCTTTCAATACTGGGACTGGAAAAGTTCTTCTGAAGATAACATTTATTATGCACATCAAAATGCTTCAATGCAAACAGGACAGGCAAGATAACACATTTTAAAAGCTTTCTTGTTTTCCTTTTTTTCCTTTCTGGCAAACAGGAACCTTTTATATTACTTTTCATTATTATTTTTTACTTGCTTCTCCTAAGCTTGAAGCTATTTATGGAAATTACAGTATTCATGTATGGTAGCTTCAGTCAAAGATATCAGGATTGGTATGAGAGGAAAATTTCGACTGAAAGCTTGTTATTCACATCGTTCTCTTCTCAGCTTGGCAAAGTTGAAGGTTAACGTCATCTGTTCTAGACATTTCAGATTAGTCACAGAACTTTTCTTGGTGGTTCAGTGCCTGGTCATCCAGTCAGAGGAACAGTAATCCATATGGAAAAATTAGCTCAATGCTACTAGACTGGTGGTTAATACTTGAGCCTTAGTTAGGAATGTTCGCAGCATCTTGGGACTCTTTTCTTCCTTGATCAATTTCTTAAAATAGGATTCTTCATCAGAGGCTGAAAAGAGGAGGACTGTACTGAAGTATATTTTTTTTCCATCACCAAGTCTATTTTTTTTTTTTTTTTTAGGAAAAAGATACATATATTTTAAATGTCCCATGCAAAAAAAATAAAATAAAATAAAAAGTTACACCATTTGGTTAGGAGTTAACATTCTGAATTCCTGTATAGTAGTTTGGTTGGTTTGCATCCTGGAATGACAATCCTCAACAGGAGATTTGTTAAGACATACTTAATGTATAAATGCTGATACACACTGCTGGAAATCTGGTAACTAAATACATTTCTGAGTAAGAAAATGTCTTGACACTTTCCTTTGGATTATTTTCAACTCTATATTGAATTAGAAAAACTATTGCTTAACAATGCATACAGAATATTCCTTCCCATTTGAGACACAGCTTATTCTAAAGGGTTAAAATGTCTTGTCCAAATGAAGCAGGTGAAAAGGGCAGTGAACTGAGATGTAAAATCTTAAAAGCAGTCAGGTAAAGGTCACCCTTTGCCAGTTGGCTTTGACAAACATCAGCTTAAAAGGGCATGTCTGACTTCAGAGGGAAAATTGTTAAATATTTTGTTTAAAATACAGATTTGTAAGAAAAAACGGTTTTGAAAAACTGTGTATTAAAAATGTAAATGAATGAAGCAACTGTGTTCTCCTTTGCAACCACTCTTTAAAAACACCAGTAACACTGGAAAATCAAACCCCAAATCTATTTTGATTTTATTAAAATGGAAATTTTATTGAAATGCTGAATAAACACATTAGGAAATACCTTCAAATGCATCTACTAAATTCATGTTTTCAATCACAATTAGAAGTAAATAATCCAGTTCTGACAGGCTGACTCAACTATACTACTTAGAATTTTAGCTCTTGCTAATGCCAATTTTGAATTTATAATGTATCAACAAAAAAAGACACTGGCATGACAAACACCTCATTTTATAACCCCTGTTCAGTTCTGTCATTTAGAGGTTTCAGATTTTTCTTCCCGTTTCTTGTGAGTGAAGATTTATCAATTAGTGACTGAAAGAGTTCACTTGTATTTCTGAGACTTACTTTAGTAAAAAATGGAAAAGACTGAATAAAGGAAAAAAATTACCACAACTCAATTTAAAAAACCTGATTTATTGAATGCATACCATAAAGCCTCTGTACAGACATGACAGTCAAGATAATTAAGATATATGGCTCTCACCCTCCCACTAACGTAGGAACTGGCAGACTAAATTAGACCATAACTAGAAATGAGATTGTGTCACACACCAGTATAAGCATTAAAAAAAGAAACACCTTACCAAAATTGTAGTGACAACGACTGTTCTATTCTCAATAGCTGAAGTGTCATTTCCAAGTGTAGGTTCATGCTGAATCAAAACTAGTTTATCCATGTCATTCCAGTAACCAACCTGCAAAACAGAATGTGTTTCATTTTCAGTAGAAAAGTCTGCAGTCAGTATAATTACAAATATAAATGATTATAAGAACAACAGAGTGATCCAAAGATAATTTTGTACCAAAGGAAGTGCTGTCACGCTCACAGACAGGGGCACGGTGGGTGGTACATATCTAACACTTTGGATATACCATCTTCACCACTGCTGCAGGGCGTCAGACCTGGTGTCACTGCCGCTCAGCTGTTCCTGAATGATCTGAACTACTTACCTTGACCAGAGGCACAAGTTAAATCCCATTCTCAATAGTTTGAAGCCTTCCTGGCGCATAAATAAAATAGAAGAATTTTTGCTGTCCATAAGAAAATTTTCCTTCACTAATCCTGCAGATTTTCTGGTCTTAGACGGAGGAGTGAAAGACATCTGGATGACAGCTTCGCAATTCAGTGGAAGATCTCAATTCCCTGCTCCATCATGGGCCTCCCAGGAGACCCCAACCCAGGGACTTACACCAGGCTCACTCCACTTAACTGCTGGCACTGACCTTTAGTACCTATGTTAGAAGCCCTGTTATTAAAGCTTTCTTTACACTCACTGGACAGCCAGGCAGCACCAGATAGTAACTCAGCTCATGCAGGATAAGCCCCCCTCCTAGAAAAGTGCTTGCTTTCCCCGCTCACTCTAAAACATGGTGAGAGTGATTTCATTCTAAAATTATCTCTGGTAACTGCCTACAGGGAGGTGGAACAAATCAGGTTTTCCTCTCCGTGGCTGTATTTAGGCTGCCACAACCTTTCCGACAGCAGCCTTAAGGTGCCTTTGTTCATTGCTGGTGATGAACTGCTCTCGAGCCAGGTTTGAATCACTCATTCTTGTATTCCCATGGAGAACAAAAAAATTAACAGTAGTATGCCTGCAATCAGAAACCTTCCCTTACATACAGACATCGCTCCGGTATTCAGTACAGCCTGCAGCTGTGCCCTGTGCTTCGGTAGTGATGCTGTTGGGCACAAGACATGAGTCAACATCCTTTCTTGTGAGGCCCCAGGGATGCAGTGCTTGCTGTAAGACCAGATGGGACGAAGGCAGCCTCAGAAAAGGAGATCCCCCTTCAGACTTTTATTGATGCTTTTGGGAGCTGCTCAATGAATGCTTAAAACTCCCCACATACCCCCCAAAAAATCCCCACAGGTTATGTATGTACTATGGCTTTGGATGGCCAGAAGAAGATATGAGTCTTAAAATACTTCACTGCTTTTGTAAATCCTGCCCAGTCAGAATCTTAGAGCACACTCATCTCACTCCATGTGGTGACATCATGTTTAGAATCTGTACCAACGAGTGGTATTTCTGGATTTAGAGTTCCTCCCAATCATTTCATCTTGCCCTGGGTGACGTTAGGTAGAAAAGGTCTTCCTGCGAATCCTGTGTGCATAATGTTCCCAGTACAAGGTGGATGTCTATGAATTGTCAAGTGGTTCATGACAGTGGTTCCTTGCTTCACTTTTAGTTGGAGGTGTCTAATTCCACCTTCCCAGCCATCCTTTCAGCATGCCAGACACAGGTCCCTTAACTGAAGCTGCTCTTGCATCTAACCTGTGGCTCATGAGCAAACACCCTCCCTTTTCCCCTTCTTGCCATTTTTTTTCTGCAACCAGATCATGGTTGTCTGTGGACCATCCAACAAGGTTTCTGGGAATGGCTCAGTGCCTGTTCCTCTGATCCAGCTCTCAGCTCCATGTCAAATGGCCAACATGAACACAAACATGGCAGTAAAACAGTGGTCTAATCCCACCTAAAGGGGCTCTCCAGGTTGCTGAGAATCTAATGAATTAATAGATTGATCTTTTTTTCCCAGGGAAGGTGCAGACAGCGGCAGTGATTTTAAAAGGTTCCTATCAAAGAGACGCAATTCAAGCTGGCACAGCTCACTTTTCAGAAGCACCTTCAGACGGAGCTTCAGCGTAACTGTCAGTGCCAAAGGACAGTCTGTGCCTTGGATGAAACGACTTCAGTATGATGGAAACTGGCTGAACGATCGGAGCACGTATGCAGCCAATATTATTTCTAACATTACTGTAGAACCCAGACCAAAATTCACCATCACATAGGACTCTGCCTCCATGATGTGGAGAAACATCACGTACAGATCAATGCAGTGGTGTGACATGAGAGTCTAGAATCACAGGGGAATGCTTTTGGTTCTTGGTCTCATATGCATTAAAGAATCCTATATTTTTTTAAAACAGCCAACCTTCCTCTTTATTTTTACATTTACTATCTCATTAATTTCCTTTCTGAAAAAAATTTATGGAGAGGCAAGTCATTTTATTAGTCCCTAGAGCAGTGTGCAGACACACTCACCACAAATACATGAAGCAATTAAATATGAGTGAGTGAGTATGACTGAATATGAGTATTTTTTTTTTCTATTAGTGAAGCAAACAAGCCCCAATGCTTCCCACGCACAACTTCTGGTATACTTAGTCGAAATGTTCCTTTTCTCTTTGCAATTGCTATTACAGCACAGGAGCCTTGATTTAGGTGTCTGCAGCTAACGGGAAGCTTCAGCATTGCTGAGATAGTGGAGAGGGAGGTTTTCCTCCCAGTAGGATGTACTGCTAACAAATATTCTTTTTCATCCAACCATAGAGTCACAGATATAATTGATAACTGAAAATGTCAAGTTCTTGTCAAGAACTGTCACCATCTAAAGGCCGAATATGTACATCAAAACCTGGTGGTTTGGGAAGTTCGTTATAATAGTGAATGATTGTTTTTCACTGTGAAATTCCTCACTGCTGGGAAGTTCAGGAGGAAAGCAGAAAACGAATGAATGACTGTGTTATAAAAGTAAGTACCATATGAAAATGCAGACACAGACAAAGGAGGTTTTTGATGAATGGCAGGCTTTTTTCAAAGGAGTTTTAGCTTGTGTAGATGGGTGTGAGCTTGCATGTGTGCATCTCAAACCTGTGCTAAAGTAACTCTGGAACTGGATTACTGAATAAATATATAGGAAATATCATTACACTTGTGTAAGTATACAGATTCACAGTCACTGTGAGAGCACTAAATGACAATATGCTTTCCTATAATCACCTCAAATTTGTAAGGAAAAAAAATCATCAAAGGATAGGATTCAATTCAGCTATTGAAGTACATCCAATTCTATTTGGGTTGCAATTGGACTTCATATAAGTTGCATCCACTTATACAGAGGCTGAATTTGTCTTTTAGGAAATAATATTGGAAAAATATCTGCCTCAAAATAAATTTGTCACAACGCTTTTGCATTTGAATGGTGTTATTTCTGAAGGACTGTGCACCTTGTAGCAACCACTGAAGTGCTCCTGGTGAAGCCCACAAGTCACTAAGGGCAACAGAATTTTTTATAATCAATTATCATGTTAGATGCTCGAGTTGGAATTTAGGAGTCAAATCTTAGACTGTCTTGCTAATGTGTATATGCTTTGTTTACTTTTTTTCTCTTTTTTTTTTCCTGTTTTGAAATCTTGGTGACATGATGAATGGTGAATGACAGAATCACAGAATCACTGAGGTGGGAAAGGACCACTGGAGGTCATTTGGCCAATTCTGCTGAGCCAGTTACCCAGGACTGTGTCTGGATAGCTTTTGATTATCTCCAAGGATCATAGAATCCTTTGTTGGAAAAGACCTTAGAGATCATTGAGCCCAACCGTACCTGTCCACTACTAAACCATGTCTCTAAGCACCTTGTCTACTCAACTTTTAAATACCTCCAGGGATAGGGACTCGACCACTTCCCTGGGTAGCCCGTTCCAGTGCCTGATAACCCTTTCAATGAAGAAAGTTTCCCTAATGTCTAATCTAAACCTCCCTTGGAACAACTTGAAGCAATTTCTTCTCATCCTATTGCTTGTTACTTGACAGAAGAGACCAACCCCCACCTCCCTACAGCTTCCTGTCAGGCAGTTGCAGAGGGCGATCAGGTCTCCCCTCAGCCTCCTCTTCTCCAGGCTAAACAACCCCAGTTCCCTCAGCCACTCCTCATAGGACTTACACTCCAGACCCCTCACCAGCTTCATTGCCCTTCTCTGGACATGCTCCAGCACCTCAGTATCTTTCTTGTAGTGAGGGGCCCAAAACTGAACACAGCATTCAAGGTGTGGCCTCACTAATGCCAGGTACAGGGGAAGGATGACACCTGGTCCTGCTGGTCACATTATTTCTGATATAAGCCAGGATGCCATTGGCCTTCTTGGCCACCTGGGCACACTGCTGGCTCATATTCAGTCAGCTGCTAACCAGTGCCCCCAGATCCCTCCTCTGCCAAGCAGCTTTCCGGCCACTCATCCCCAAGCCTGCAGTTTTGCATGCAGTTGTTGTGACTCAAGTGCAGGACCCAGCACTTGGCCTTGTTGAACCTCATACCATTGGCTGCAGGCCATTGAACCAGCCTGTCCAGGTCCCTCTGCAGAGCCCTCCTACCCTCAAGGAGATCAACACTTCCACCCAGGTTAGTGTCATCTGCAAACTTCCCCTTGTCCATGTCATTGATAAAGATGTTAAACAGAACTGGCCCCAGCACTGAGCCCTGGTGAACACCACTTGTGACCATCTGCCAACTGGATTTAACTCCATTCACCACCACCCATTTGGACCTGGCCATCCAGCCAGTTTTTTGCCCAGTGAAAAGTATGCCTGTCCAGCACATGGGCAGCCAGTTTCTCAAGCAGAATTCTGTGGGAAATGGTGTCAAATCTTTACTGAAGTCCAGGTACACTAAAACCACAGCCTTCCCCTTGTCCATTAAGGATGGAGACTCCACAACCTCTCTGGGCAACCTGTTGCAGTGCTCGATCACTCTCACAGTAAAAAACTGTTTCCTGATCTTCAGAGGGAACCTCCTGTGTGTCAGCTTGTACTCATTGCCTCTGGTCCTGTGCATGGGCACCACTGAAAAGAGCCTGGATCAATCTTCTTTGCACCCTCCCTACAGGTATTTGTACACATTGATAAGATCCCTCTTGAGCCTTCTCTTCTCCAGGCTGAACAGTCCCATCTCTCTCAGCTGTTCCTCATAAAAGAGATGCTCCAGTCCCTTAATCATATTTGTGGCCCTTTGCTGGACTCTCTCCAGCATGTCCATGTTTCTTTTTTACTGAGGAGCCCAGAACTGGACACAGCTCTCCATGTGGGGCCTCACCAGTGCTTAGCAGAGGGGAAGGATCACCTCCCTCAACCTGCTGGCAATACTTTGTCTAATGCAGTCCAGGAAACCATTAGCCTTCTTTGCTGCAAGGGCCCATTACTGGCTCATGTTCTCCTTGGTGTCCAGCAGGATCCCCAGTGCCTTTTCTGCCAAGCTGTTTTACAGCTGGCTGGCTCTCAGCATATGATGGTTCCTGGGATTGTTCCTTCCCAGGTGCAGGACTTGGCAATTCTCCCTGTTGAACTTCATGAGGTTCCTGTTGGCCCACTTCTTCAGCCTGTCGAGGTCCCTCTAGATGGCAGCATGGACCCCGTCATTCAGCCACTCCTCCCAGTTTGGTGTCATCATCAAACTTGCTGGTGGTACACTCTGCCCCAGATCTGGATCATTAATGAAGACATTAAACAGGACTGGACCCATGTTTGACCCCTGGGCTAGACCACTAGTTACTGGCCTCCAATTAGACTTCAGATCACTGTTCACCAGCCCCTGGGCCTGGCCATTCATCCAGGTTTCAGTCCACCTCATTGTCTGCTTATCCAGCCCACACACCACTAGCTTCTCTAGGAGGATCTTACAGGACACACTGTCAAAGGTCTTACTGAAGTCCAGGTACACAATATCCATTGCTCTCCCCTCATCTACCAGGCCACTCACTTCATTGTAGAAGTTTATCAAGTTGATCAAGCATGAATTCTCCTTGGCAAAGTCAGCAGTGCTGATTACTCGATGATTTTCTTGTCCTGAATGTGCCTCGAAATGGTCTCCAAGAATAGCTGCTCCACCACCTTTCCAGGAATCAAGGTGTAATTCCTTGGGTTCTCCTTCTTGCCCTTCTTGAAGAGAGGAGTGACATTTACTTTCCTCCAGTCTTTGGGCACTTCTCCCAGTCACCATGATCAACCAAAGATTATTGAGAGTGCCTTCAGGACTTCTGGATGCATTCTGTAAGGGCCCATGCACTTATGTATGCCCAGTTTACTTAAGTATTCCCTGATCTGATCCTCTTCCACCAAGGGTACATCTTCCTTGCTCCAGCCTTTCTCACATGTCTCTGGGACCTGGGATTCCTGAAGGCCGGTTTTGCTAGTAAAGACTAAGCCAAAGAAGGCATTCAGTACCTCAACCTTATCCTTGTCCTGTGTACTCAGGGCCTCTGTCTCATCGAGTGAAAGGCCTACATTTTCCCTAGTCCTCCCTTTGTCTCCTACAAGCCCTTCTTGTTGCCCTGGGCATCCCTGGCCAGATTAAATTCCATTTGGGCTTCAGCTTTTCTGACTTCATCACTGGATGCTCAGACAATGTTTCTGTATTCATCCCAGGTTACCATCCTTGCTTCCACCCTCTGCATGCTTCCTTTTTGTGTTTGAGTTTGGCTAGGAGCTCTTTGCTCATCCATGCAGCCCTCCTGGAATTTTTGCCTGACTTCTTACTCGTTGGGATGGAACTCTTCAGGTTGGAGCAGGTGATTCTTGAATATTAAGCAGCTCTCTTAGGCTTCTTTTCCCTCCAGGGTCTTACCCCTTATCTTCCAAGCAGATCTCTGAGGAGGCTGAAGTCTGCTCTCCTCAAGTGTGAGCTTGTTTTTCACCCTCCTCCCTGCCCTTAGGCTCCTGAACTCCACCATCTCATGCTCACTGCAGCCAAGGCTGCCTTTAACCTTCACATCCCCAACAAGCCCCTCTTTGTTGGTAAGTAGGAGCTGGCAGACCAGCTTTCTTCAGTGGCTCCTCTATCCCTTGGAGGAATAAGCTGCTGTCAATGGACTCCAGGAACCTCCTTGATTGCTTATGGCCTGCTGTGTTGTCCCACCAGCAGATATTGGGGTGCTTGAAGTCCCCCATGATGACCAGAGCCTGTGAATATGAGGCTACTCCTACCTGTCTGTAGAGGGCCTCATCCTGGTCAGGTGGCCTAGAGCAGACACCTGCTATAATGTCACTTTGACCTGTCCTCCCTTTAATCCAGACCCATAAACATTCAGCTGGCTCCTCATCCATCCCCAAGCAGAGCTCCATGCTCTCCAGCTGCTCTCTCATGTAAAGAGCAACTCCCCCTCTCTGCCTGTCCTTCCTAAAGGGCCTGTATCCCTCCACTGCAACCATCCAGTCACAGGAGTCATCCCACTACATCTCTGTGATCCTTCTCCTCACCCCTTTTCCCCTTAACAGCAGGTTTTGTTATTGTTCTGCAGACAAGAAGCAAGGAAGAAATGCTGCATTCATGAAACTCATATGAACACTGGCTATTGTTTCCCATTTTAAAAACTATATGGAAGTCTTCTCTGTCTAGCTGTGCCATTTTGTGATGCTCTGTTCACATCCTTAAAGCTGTAGGCAACAAAAATCACATTTCTAAAGATTAGAGGCATGCGTTACTCTGACTGGAAAAGCTAGGCCTGAAAAGATATTGCTGTGTGACTCATAAGTCATGCCATGTAGGACATGAAAAGAAGACATTAAAAGTGAAGGTCTCTTAGTTCAATTAAGTATAGCCATTTCTTATGTATTATATAGGTTTTGTCAGGCTGGAGCACAGAATTGGTCCAATGATCACATATAAAATACCGTGTAATACATGAGAAATAAACCCTTGTGAGTAGCCAGACCTGTCAAAGCTGATATGGCTTGTTATATCAAAGACAGGTAATGGCTTAAGAGTGGCAGAGAGGCATGCATGAAAAGGTAAGAAAAGCACCTTGGGACTCTAGAAGAGCATAGCTCCTCTTTTTGCAGCCACCCTCCCCCTCAAATTGCAGGCAAGAAGAGAGGGTGAGGACATCTCTGCAGGGGTGCCAGCCAGCCACCTCTCCCAAAACACGTGACAAATGTTGAAACTGGAACAATAGGCCACTTTCTACAGTTTGCTGCCACGAAAATTCCCTAATGAGTTCCTGAAGTTGTGATCTAATTAACCATATCTTCTCCATCTTGCCTTTCCCCCCTGTACAACTGGGAAGTGGGGATGGAAAGGTCATTATTTCACCACTTGCCATGGATGCACCCCAGGTGCCTGTACATCCTTCGGGCGGCCGACAGCGCAGCGCACAGCCAGGAAGGGAGCAGGAGTGGCAGCAAGGTTGGATACATTGTCGGGCAGGAGACACTGGGCTTCCCAAGAGGGAAGGATGACAGACTCACCTTTCCCAATTTATTCTTCAGTCATCTGTCATACTTTCAAAAGGCAACTGCACCAGTACTCCTCATACATGCTTTTCTTTGGTCTACAGCTCTATACTGCGATATACTGGCAGTTTGTTCATCCCAATGTGTAATTCTGCTCTGGGTCTGTAGTTTAAGACTCTGCCTCCTCATCACCATGGCACGTAACTGTCTTTGGGGATAACCAGTTCACCTGGGGTACTGTTTACTGGGCTTGCCACCTCTGGCCCAACAGCAGAGGATTGTTTAATTCAACTCCGATTGCCTTGGCCCTACTCAAGCTGCCATGATTCTCCTATTCACCATCAGCTTCTTAATTTTTCTTGTTCTGATGACCTTGCAAACAAAACAGACAACAGTGCCATCAAAAGAAATAAAATCCCTGAGCCTGAGTGCATTTTCTGCCCTTTATTTGTTTTATACTGTGAAAAATGGACAAATTTTAGCACAGAAGAGAAAGGGTTAACAAAGTACCCAGGCTTATCTTTTCGAAGTGATTGGGCTCAGTGATAAGCTATATACACACAGACATGGAGGATCTGCTTAGACATATGTTAATGTGTTTGCCTAAGTTGCTTACAAGCAATCAATCAAGCACACAGGATTAGATACTGCAATTAATTTCAGAAAACATAAGTATTCAGGTAATTCTCTCTCTTCCTCCTCTCTCCTCTCCTTTCCCCCTTAAACGCCCTGTGTTAGTTACAGCTTATGATTCATGTTTACACAAAAGGTACAAATGACCCCACCTAAAAATGCCAGTAATCTGCAAGATAGAAATCTTTGGATAAGACACAAAAAATATTCACTATTCAGAGTTCTGACCATTTTCCATCACCCAGCAGCCTAGCAACATGCCATGCAGCTGGTTTTCATTAGTATGCTTGACTGACTGACATCCCACCTCTCCAAGACGCACACTTGTTTTTGTGTTCTCTGATTTGTTGCACTGGATAATAGTATCTAGTAGAAAATGCAGCTTAAATCTGCTTCCACCAGAAATATTATCCATGTATTCAATATATTATCTTTTTTTAAACCACACAGTGGTCCAGTTTAATCTAAGTTTGCGTAATCTTTTCATCATACATAACTAATTTATATGATATCAGGATAGTAAATATTGTCAGCATGTACCTTCCGAGGGCCTGTGTTCTTCAGCTCAAAGACATCCATGGTGTAGTTCACTCTGCGACCATAGTGGTCAAACTGAACATTTCCTGTCAATCCTTGTATTCGAACCTACAAATGGACGAAAAAGTGTCATGAAGATCCAGCCTTACATTCTTTATTCCAAATATCGCAATGCAATGTAAGTTATCCTGGCTACATCCTTAGATTACCATAACAACACTACTCTAGAATAGACAGGCACTATAAAGCAAGAAAGTTGGCTACTTTTCCTTTGTATTCCTTCTTCATGTCAAACCATGCTCAAAATAGGCTTAGATATGCCAGTATCTAAGTGCTAGCAAAGACACATAATGGACCTTCTCTTCTTTCATGCTGTGCAGCTCAACACTTTCCAGCTGCAGGTCCTAAAGAGAAGTACATTTTTTACCGTTCTCATCACTGATGCAGAATATTTTGGATCACATGAAATAAACCTAAAGGATGTTCGGCCTGAGCTCATATATCTTTTTAGCTCACACTCTGGTGGATTAAATGTATAAATGGAATATATATTGCTCATCAAGGTAAACTTGACAACAACCTTGACCCCAGCAAAGCAATTTGCTATCCCAGAAGATTGGTGACATGCGTAAGGCCTGAAAAGAGTGTTTTCAAAGCCTCAGAGTGGAGAAGGACAGATGTAAAGCCATAAGATTGGCTGTGGCAGTTTTCCACGACCCGTGTCTGAGCTGAAACCATAACTCTTTTTTTTTTTTTTTCCTTTCAGTCCTGTACTGCCTCACCAAAGGATACTCAGACTGTGGCCCTCATCCCAAAGAAGCCATGGCCATATTGTTGCTGGCTTTGATTATGCCAGGACCTGGCCATGCAAACCTCTTTGGCCAGACTCAAAGGTTCATGCTATCTGCCCTAACACAGAAGCCTGACTTCATGCTTCTCACAATTGTTACAGATCTGTGCATCTGCATGGAGTATGTGAAGCATACAAAATGCTTTATTTCTGTCCCTGAGACCCAGGATGTGGATTTAAACCACTTACTCCTTCCCTCTGTCCATTTCTATCTCTGCTGATTTTTCTCCAGGACTGAAACCTTGGCTTCCAGGCACAGAGCTGACAGCTCTGTCAGCAGTCACTTCTCCTCAGCAGTTTCTCCTGAGTGGAGCCTGCTCATTTGCAATGATTTAAATTCTACTGCAGGATTTTTATTTTCTTACTGTCCCATTCAAAGGAAAGGCTAAATCATCTTGACAGAGATCTGGAACTTTCTAGGCATCCATATTCATCAGGAATTCAAAATCCTGACATCAGAGAACAATAGCTCTGGGTTATTTCTTTTTAAAGAAAAAAATACTACCTATATGAATTCCCTGGGAGAAATCTACTTTTATTCAAGATGACAGAAACATATTTGAAAGGTTATATGATGTAGCTATACCTTTTTCCTTAAATGACAATACCTGTACACCCAGTTTATATGCAAAAGCAACAGATGAGCTCACCTGTACAGTGGAGGAAGTCCCAACTATCTTAACAGAACTAATAGTTGTTTCAAATAGCACCAGTTCCCTCCCTTCTGCCTGCATTCCAAGTTATAAAACAGAACAACCAGAACAGCCCCAGCTGTTTCCAAATGGCAACTGAAAAAATAAATTTATTTTCTTCCATTACTAGAATTGTGTATAATATCTTCCAATTCCTATGGTGTACTAACAGTATCCAATATTCAGAAAGATCACTAGAATAAAGCCTAGCCTTACCTGTTTTAATGTCCTCTCCATATCAATTCCTTGACCCCATGGGGCTGCAGGGTTAGCAAGACAATCACCAGCATTTCCTCTCCTTGAAATATCAATTTTTTGTCTTCTCAGATTACGGAAAGTTTCAGCCATCACAAGTACTCCATCATATGTTAATGCAGATGTATACTAAATAGATGGACAAACACACCGATTTAGAGTTGGCATGTCTTTACAAAGATCAGCTGTCTCAGATATTTCTAGTTTGATTCATTATGCAGCAGTTTCTACACCTTCATTTAGAAAAAACCCCCTCAAAATCAAAAGCAAATTTTCCTGAGGAACAAACGCAAGACTGAGAAGAGTACATTTCAGTAGCTCCGAGAAATCTGCCTCTGAAGAATTATTAGAAAAACCAAATTAAACTGGAGATATTAAAGTCTTAATTTTTTTCCCAATTGTCTTATATCCTAGAGAATAACGTCACCCACCCAATTTACTCAAAAGAAAAGAAACAGTAACTCACAAAAAATATAACTGAAAAAGTGCATGGCTAATGAGCAGACATCCAGGCTATTGGAATTAAGAATGATCAAGGGTATGTTCTTCCTGTTGGAAAACCAATGTTGGCTCTCTAAATGACATAGGGCACTGAACCATATGTGTTTCTACACTAACTACAGTAACTGCTTTAGGTTGAGAACATGTCAAACGAAATGTGTAGAGCAAGTCTTCAACAGATGTTAGCCTGGAGCCACATGAACAAAGGGGCATTTTCTCAGTATGGTCCTCTGATGGACATACTGCACCAGGAGACATTGTTCACATGCCAGGGCCGCTACTGATATGCTTTGTAACTTCTAAAATTTGAATTCACTTATTCAAGTCCAATTTCCACCCTTTCCTTTGCTTTGCATCTTATAAGCTGTTTGGGACATTGTTTATTTTTACAATCTTAAATTTTGGTTATTCATAGGTGAATTATATGTAATTTTGATTAATCATGATGACTTCTCAGAAGGAGGCAGCACAATCTGGTTCATGGGGCAAGGAGTCCCATAGGCTAAATTGTTCCTGTCACCAGTACTTGGGGATGTCTACACCCCATAGCTCACAGTATCCTTGTTTGCTTTCCCCTCCAGAACATAAATTTCTTGAATATTCAGCAAATTGCATAGCTATGCTTCATATTATCCATGTAGATACTTTCTTTACACTTTGCCAACCTGCCACTCTCTCAGCCAAGGGAGGGCTGATTGCTTATCTTTGCACAGTGCCCAGCACAAAGGAGCTCAGTCTCAACTAGGTCTCATATGCATTAGTACATATAATAAGAGAACTATTTTGATGAAGTCATATTTATAGCTATGCTGTGATTTGCCTGCCAAGAAAATTATAGGTGAGAGAAATATTTTGTTATCCATCTGTGAGGGATTAGAGGAACACTGGGATGTAATTTCACTGTAAGATTGTTCCTGAAAGCAATTGCTATACCAGGTTTTGAGGTGGATAGAATTTCCAGAGGAAACTCCAAATGAAAATTTAAGGGTAGTAAATTCACAGTTGTGGTTATATCTCATGTACAGAAGAATGCTGCTGTCAGGAAAGCTCTGCACTCTAAGTGAATCTAGATAATTAGACTAATTCATGTAAAATTGGTTGAAATTAAGTTGTCAGTTAAGTATTTGACCTTTAATTCCTGTCAGTAAAGGGGTGAATTTGGAGAATAAGTGACAAAGGACATTAAAGTACATTAGCGAAATATGTGCAGTTTGTGTTTCTATCATACAATCATGAGGATAGGCATAATTAGTTGCCAGTAATAGTAAGATAAACTGCCTTCTCCTCTGCCTAAATATTAAGGTCTTAATTCATGTATTCAAGAATGTTAATCAGAAATTAGAATACTTGAGTGATATCTTTGGTAGTGCTTCAGATCAACCAGTACCTTTGGTGGGGTCTCAGATCCTGGGTATTCTCTCTGGTCCAGCTTCTTCCAGCGCTGCATCAGCTTAGTTACCATCGGGGTACTGAAATCTACTAGCTGAAATCCAGTCACATTGGCTCCTCCATGCATAAATCTTTCCAAAGAAATATCTTTGAATCCCTAGAAAATCAATTTATGATTTTGTTTGTCCTCATACACCACTGTGGGTCCAGTCTGTTCTAGGTCAGCAAGGCAGCATAAAGAATGTACAGCAGCAGGTTTCCATCAGAAGCCAAGACTTCAAACCAGAGAATAATGTTGAACCTTGTTCATAATTTCCATTTGTGTAATTAAGAATGAAACAAAACCAAGAAATAAATTTCCCACATTATTGCTAGGGTGGTCTTGACAGCTAAGCAACACATTGCTGGGGATGGCAGACAGTTTTTGAAGAAATGTCTTTGGTGAATCAACTGAAAAGTGCCTGCAGAATATTAACGCCTTAGTCCAATTTCCATCAAAGTTGGCAGTTTTGAATGAGCACTGTACTAGTGCTTTAACCGATATATCCCTGTTTCTTTGCATATTTGCAAAATGAACAACACTATTGTGTAAACAAATTTATTCCAGATTCATTGTTTAGGCTGAAGGTGTCTGAGATAAAGAGATAATATAACAGGCATTAGGAGGCACAGACAGCGCATGAGGATCTCATTGTTTGTGCAAGGAAAATATAACATCAGAATCACACTTTTGTGAAATGTGATCGTGGTAGCTCTCAGGTCTGCTATATATTTAAAGCCTAGAGGGACCCTCAACATTGGAAGAAAAAGACACAGCACATGTAATTCCTGACTTATTAGTTTCTCAGGCTAATCTGTTCAGCACGTAGAAGGACAAACTCTTTAGAAAAATTTGCCTTTAGAGACATAACTGAACTTCAAGAAACTGCATAATGCAAACTGCTAAAGCAAGCTAAGAAGCAAGCATGAATCTTTCTGCTCCTTTCATAGCTGCTGTGTTTAATGCTAGCTCACAGGTATCTTATTTTTGTTGTCTTAAGTTCCTCTGGTTGGCATTTATCAGTGCCAACAGAGGTGTATTATCACACTTAACTTAAAAAAGAAAGATTGAGGAAAAAAAAGTGTGGGGTACTGACCCAATACCCCAGCAGAAAAACCTGTTAAGGACAGAGATTTGCTTCATGTCTTAAAGGATACTGACAGTAAATAGAAAAGGTGACGCATCAGGAAGTCATGTTACCCACATTATTGAACAGGCAGTAGATAGCAACATGTGCCCCTGCTGGAGTAGATGAGTAGATGTGCCTGTCTCCACTATATATTCCACTAGCAGTTCACTGCAACATCTGGCTCCTTGTTTACAGCAACTACTTCACATGGGAAAAGTTACTTGGGGAACTATAAATTTGTAATGCCGAAAATCTAATTTGTAAGACCTAAGAGAATAGACATGTCTCATTTAAAACGCCTGAGGTCTTAAAAATAATCTGATGTGATCTTAAGTTAAGGTACAAGTACAGCAAAGCACAATAAAATATTTCATGTCAACTGAAATTCCTCGAGGGAGAGTAAAAAGAAAACAATTTAAAACATACATTAGACTCTGTCCTACATTCACTGTGCTTGGCCAGGCAGGTATTTCAGCTTAAAGAATGGGTTAAATTTGATAATAAATTATTGCATTTACTCTTTCTTTGCCCTCTTCTGAACATTATCTGTGTGAATGTGCAGTTTAGACTTAAGAGTGAAAATACTGCACTAGTAATTTGACTGGAAATAGCTGATCTTATAGCAAAATGAATGTTCCCTTGAGAATATAGGAAAATTACCTCAAGATTGTTATGTTAGTAATATTAAAAAGATGAGTCAAAAATCATAGTGTAGTTCTGTAAATTCTCATTCAGCCACAAGATAACACTTAGCGGTCCTTTATGCTACATTTATTTTGATAAAATTTAAGAGGGTAACATTGTGTCCTTCTTATCTAGATGGCTATAACAACAAAATCAAGTTCTTTTACGCACCATAAAGAATGCATTATGCACAATGAAATATTAGTGACAAATGGAAAAATGTTGTGTGAAGTGCTATAAGTTCAAAGCAAAACTGAGTTTTTCACTTACCGAGCAGGGGTATAATTCTAGAAAAGTATCTTACCAGGTTGGCAACAATATAATGGTATCCTTTAACATGCTTTCCCACGCTCACAATCTGTGGGAGAGAAATAGGAAAGAAGAAAACCCAATGTCATATTGTTTTCTCTAGCAAAGTGTTTTCATAGCCAGATAGATATAAATTCTGAAATATATGACATCAGCAATATAACGATGAGAGTCTTTGTCCAATAAGGTACCTATAACTTTCCAGGTGATTAATCATGGAAAGAAGTTAAAATGAAGTGCGCAAAGTAATGAACTGGCAATCTCAGTGTCTTCTGTATGATTGAAAATGTTATTGTAGTATCCTATTTTATTAAATAGAGCAATTATCTATGGGATACAAATTCAGAAGGAGGAGGTCACACATTAGCTAAAAAGCCTACCCACTGATGCACTTTTTCATTTTAAGTAAGTGCAGGATTTATGAATCAAACTGGGTTTCCATCTTTTGGGATCAAAGCTGTTTGCCCTTGAGGTGGTCAAGTACTACAAGTGTTATTCAGCTCTTAGTAATATGCTAAAGGCTTTGGGAATGCCCTTGAGTGTTTAAACAAAATATAACATCAAGTGATGCAAAAAGGGAACAACCATGATGTGCAGCTTCTACAGTCCTGATATGGCAAGACCAACAACAGGGTTTAGACAAAAACTATGTCAACCCACTCCTTGTATCAATATTATTGCCATTCCTATGATGGAATGCTTCCTATTTAATGTGCTGAAAATAAAAAAATGAAGAGACAATATTTTGCAGGTAGAAAATGGTGTTAATAGTTTCATTACAGATTAAAGCTGTTTTTACTAAAGAAACTAACAGTAATACCTGCAACATGCAGCTTGCATTTAATACCAGTAAAAAGTCCTGTTAACTCTTATTTTTGATAGTTTACCACTCATTTAGAAAAAGTCTGCTCACAGCCCAAATCTGCGAGTTTTTTTCTTCTAGTGTAGTCATCTCCACAAATCATTTTAGCTTCTTTCCAAATGAATAAATGAGATACAGGCAAAAGTTTTCCATGCAGTGCAGGTTGCTCTATATGTAATGGAAAACTTATAGAACTGTCTCCTTTTCTGCTTTGAAATCTTAGCTCTAGGCCCTGTCTTGAAGAGCTGACAACTTCTTGCCTTCATGGATTGCACCTCAGGTTAAAGACAGAACAAACATTCACTAAGCCTTGCAGCCCCTTTTCCCAGTGCAGCAAAAAAGTAATTATTGTCACATTTTGGAGATGAGAGACAAGTTGCTGAAGGACTAAATAATTTGGCCAATGACACCCAAGGATCCAGGATCTAAATCTGGATTTTCACTTGGAAATGCTTGATTCCTGGCTCTGTTGTTCCAGTAAGTTGATTTGCTTCTACAGAAGAGTGGAAGGGAAAATCAAAGGGATGTGGCATAAGCATTTTGCCAGGACAGTTTTATGTTCATTATTTTAAAGTAATAAAGTGAATAAGCAATTTGTCTGTTATCCTTTCATTCTTCTTGTTTCCCAACCTCTATTTTGTATTTATAGTCTGTAGCTAAAACGATCGTATTTAAAAAGCAAAACATAAGCTAAAAAATCCCCCAGAAGACACCGCCCACCCCCAAGCCATGACCAGATTGTCACCTTATTTTGGGCTCAGTCAAACTCCCATTAGGATCACTGATTAAATACCATTGCTACCATTTTATTGGGGGGCAGCAGAGGGAGAAATCACACTTTTTCTTATCACCAACTCAATACATGTGAGAAGGGTGCTGTCAAGCCATTTTTTTTTGCACTGAATACAAAAGGTTCAGACCCCCCAGTTCAATATCTTCAACAGGTATGTGATCCCTGACACTAATAATGCTTTTAAATCTGTACTCCTTCAGCAATACACAGTAATGGAAAAATGTTTGCCTCCCCATTATACGGAAATTGATACAGATACAAAACTCACATTTGTTAAATAACTACTGTATCACAGTTTGAAAGTAAGTGGGCCAACATGAATCAAGGTGTACATGACATGATAACCAGATGGTCAGCTTGGGCAAATCACTGCAGCTCCCTTCAAGCTCTTGGAAGCTAAGGTAGCTTTGGCAATTAACACCCTTAGTGATCTGTTCCCTGGTTGGGTTTCATAACACAAATTGTGATGAACACTGCAACATATCAGTCAAATAAAGCAAGCTCGTGATCAAACTGTGACTGTTGAGATGCGTTAGGTACATCGCCATAGTTGTCAGAGACAAAATACGTAAATACTGCGAACGATTAACCAGATTTGCTCCTAGCAAATGCATGTAGAAATGACTGCAGAATTCCTGGATTTAATGTGAACAATACACAGCATTTTTGAAAAAAGCATTTGACTTTTTCAGTGTATTCTCTCAAAACTTGTCTCTTAGGGTGAGTGATAAAGGTACGCATTTATGTATCATCTAGTTGTCTTAACTTCTTTTATTGTCAGTGGAAAGAGCAGGCACTTTGAGGAAATGATTCATCTTATCCTAAAGCACATGTCTAAAATTAATTAGACAGCTTGTGCCCTGAAAGTGCATATTTTTCTGCACTGACTAGAAAAAGAGTTGATGATAATTAGTCCTGATGTAGACACCTACATTTTATATCCCTAATGTTAACTGAGATGAATTTCACCCTAAGAATGTTGATCATGCAGACAGAGAAGAGAAAGGATGCTATATGGCTTGTATTTCCAAACGAGATTGGATACAATTCTGATTTAGAACTTGAAAATGTTTATGGTTATTGATCACACAGTTCGCAAACCAGGAACTGCTTATGATTTAGGAAAAAAGTGCCTGTTAAGTGAAACAGCTTGCTGTGAGCATCTCATGCTTTCAAATATCCAAAATATACATACAGTTACCTTTTTCTCTCAAATACTCAAAGCTGCAGATTATGATCTATGAAATAGGATATGAATTCTCGCTACCTGAAGAACCACCACTCTCTGTGTACTTCTGCGCTGAGATAAATTGAGGCAATGAACTTAAGTCTTTCATAACAAGAGAAGAAGTTTCTGGCAGCTGCTCAGTCTGGAATGCAAACTCTCACATCTTTCTTCTCCATTCTTTAACTGGTTAGTGGTGACTAAAGCTTTAACAGAGATGAGACCACAGCCATTCCATACACATAACAGTAGGTATCACCCTGAACCCCAAACTAAATAGATGAGTGCTGGTGAGTGAGGGAAGAGTATTTTTCTAGTATGGAAGAGTGTGTGTGTGTGTGTGTGTGTGTATTTAAAAGATCCAGCAAATCTATTCTGAAAGGGAAAAACAAGACTGAGATTTTGACAGATGAGTGTTCCAGAAAGCCTTTGCTATAGAAGTTCATTAAGCACCTTAAAACCCCAGGTACTTCCTCGTGCACCCCTAAATTCAGACTGAAGGGCCAAGCTCAGTCATGGTCAAGAGAGAGGGCAGAGTTGCATCACCTAACATCTACATTAGCAAACAGCAAACTCCATAGGACAAGATCTGTACAGCAAAAGCATTGGTGCTAAGGACATGGCATCCACAGCATGCACATTTTACTCTGGACTATCTCTAACCTGGTCACTAGACTGAACTCACACTGGGTGCTGGTGCACTGCAGGGGTGTTTCTGAGCACATCTTGTTTGGCATCATCCAAAAGAAAACTAATTCATGTATTTCGAGTTCACCCTTGATATGAAATGCAGCACAGCAAATGGCCACAATCAGGAGATTCACTTCAAAAAAGCATGCTCCTGATACCAACTAAGATGCTCTGTGTGTCTGTGGGCCCCACTCTCTTAGACAGGCCCTGAGCATATACAGGGCAGGTGGCAGATCCATGTATAGCAAGAGGTTGAGCAGGGAGAACTGTCTCCATTTCAAAAGGAAGGCCCTCAAGAGATGGGTTGTTAAGCATTGGAACGGGCTGCCCACAGCAGTAGTCAAGTCCCCATCCCTGGAGGTATTTAAAAGACAGGTAGATTAGGGACATGGTTTAGTGGTGAGATGGCAGGGTTAGGTTAACGGTTGGCTTAATGATCTTAAAGGTCTTTTCCAACCCCAAAAATTCTGTGATTCTATGATTCTATGAGAGGGTGAAGCTGCCACAGACACCCATGGTGGCTCTGCCCAGGGAGCAGGAGGTCTGGCTTGGCTCTCACCCTGCCTGGCCAGTTGCAAAACCTGAGACAGGGCTAGGCATCAAAGATGGGCTTTTCCAGTCACAGAAGCAGTGATATGCCATGAAACTGCTGTTATTGTAGGTCAGGGTCATGGTAGGTCAGGGAGGACCCTCTGTATGTGTAATTGTCCTTTTCATTGCTTCACGATGCTTTGGTTCAAAACTGTCCTAGTGCCAGCAACCTGAACAAGTGGGATCAGATCCATTCCTCCCCCTCACGTAGTACTTCTTCACTTATACCTTCTAAATATTTTTTTTTTGCTACGTACTCCCACTCTTTTGACTTCTTCTTAAACACCACACAGATATATTGCATCTGGTGTTGGAAAGGGTGAACTGTTTTGTGACTTCTTTGGGGAAGGATGAGAGCAGGGGAAAGCAGAATGCTGCACTGGCTTTTGTATGTTGATTTGCATGTTTTCATTCAAAGGTGGCTAGCACCTAGAATTGGAGCTCTTTTGTACTCTTATTTGTAAAGCTGAAGAAATTACTGAATAATCAACACAGTTCTGAAGAACTGCTTCTCAAATCTGCTTCCCAAATTACCATTAACAGGAAAGACAACAAGCACCTTTCTATGTATGATCCAGTAGTCACACTATTAGTGAATACCTCATTTCAGTAAACGCAAGAGGACAGAATAAAAGAAAGTGAAATATTAAGGCCATTAGGCTATCAAGGTTGTTTCAGAATCTAATGCAACTTTTTTTTTTTTTTTCCAAATATAGTGTATGTGAGTGTTTGCTGAAAGGTGAACTTTGAAAAAAAAAAAAAAAAAATCAGCCTTAGGCTCTATTCACATTACCAAATGCATTTAAGTATAAGACACTATAAAGGACAGTACATTGTGAGAATTTTTAGTTGCTGATCTGCCATACTGCAATTAAGAAAATGCCTTATTCTGATTTCAGTGATTCCAGTGGTAATCTGAAGTAACTAGAATTATACCACTGACTTTAAAGTATGGTAAAAGCAGGGCCAGTGAGATCTGAATCCAACTTAGGCTTTAGACACAACACTGAACTTTCTGACCTTATCATACAGTACTGTTCTTTCCATTTAACTGAACAATAGACTGGCCTAGGAAATTCAGAAACTATTCCACTGTTGAAAAGAAGAGCTACCAGTGTCTGCTTTGATTTTTTTCTTTTTTTTTTTTCCCAGGAGTGGCAAGTTCACTGACTTTGATAAAACCATTTCCAGACTTACATCAGCATTTGAACAGAGAATCAGGCCCCAAGTCATCCTGTGTTCTCTACTATTATGAAATGGATATTGCATATAAGTCATTTTAAAAAAATGCTTAACTTCTGTAGCATGAAATGTCCCTCGTTATGATTTCCAGAAGATGGAGGTCAGTACAGCTGGAGTGAAAAGGACTTATTTTCAGTTAAATCTCTTCAAAGGGTGATAGCTGTGCATTACCAACGGGACTTTAACAAAGGTTTCCCTCTTTGCTATTGTGTCACAATCGGCTGCCTTAAGAAAAAGAACACCTTCAATAAAATGAAGTCTGTCTAACACAATATAAAAAGTGTGGAGACTTGTTAAAGATGGAAGATTGAGACCTGACCTGAAATATTGTGGCAGAAACGGTGATGATATAAACCACAACTGAAATGGGATTTTATACAATATGTGAAGCAAGGATAAATCTTTTACAAAGCCATAAAAAAGCAATTGAGAAACAAGCTTAATTTTAACAGCTTGTGCTCTAAAAGGGCACTCTTGTTGGGCAAAGGGTGGACTGTTGACAGCCTACAGCCACCAGAGAGGATGCTAAAGAAGGTGACAAAAAGAGAAGTGGCTCCTTACAACTCAGTGTTTCTTTCTCTGTGGTGAAGGCAGGTGCTCGGTCAGCACAGCAGGGCACGGGCCTGTCCCACGCATGGCTGGGTGGAGGGGAAGGATGCTTTCCTCAAAGCCCTCACGCCCATGGCCAGCCGGCAGGGCAGAGCCCTGCACAACGCGGGCAGCTGCCGGGGAAGAAAACCGGGCGAGGTGGCCCAGAGGCCATTAACCAGAGCCCTGAGCATGGCTGGCTGCTTGCTTCTGCTGCTAAGTTGTTTGCATTCAAACCCTGCTCCTGGGAAAGGCTCGCTCAGAGGGAAATGGGATGTGGAGGGAAAAAGGAGGCAAGGAAAGAGAAGGCTGTAAGAAGAAGGTCACTTTGCAAATCCCCAGAACCATTTGTATTCATCCTTTGTCTTCCACTGCCTATTTGCTCTTTCAGTAACTGAAATAACTTATTCTTGGGTCCAAACCTCATCAGTTGTGTGGTGCAGTGAAAAAATGTGGTTTTATTATTGTGCAGTGTGGGACTGTTACTGTGTGCAAAATCCCAGCTGCTTCACAGAAAATGAGCCTATGCAGGGAGCCCCTCCTGGCTCTGTGGGATGAGGAAGACGCTGGTGGCAGTGCCGGCAGCTGGCTCCCTCAAGAACAGCTATCAGCATTGCTTAGAAGCAACTCCGTAGACCTCTAGGGAAAAAAAAAAAAAAGCATGGAGAGAAAGGAATGATGAGGAAAAGGCATTTTATGAATCTCCCACTCCCACTGGGACTAAGAAGAGATACACAGAGAGCTGCTGCTATGTCCCTGAAGTAGTGTAAGTAAGTCCAACAACTCTGCTACCAGCCCAAATAACTGTGTGCTGTGCACATACCAAATTCTTTGGCTAATGATTTGCTCCTGTGGTTCTCTGTGAGCAGAACTAAACTTGCATTTTGTTCAAGCAAATCAAAAAGATATAGAGGAAAACTGGAGACAGTGAGAGATGAGGGAAGTCCATGCCACTTCTGATTCAAGGGATAAAGAAATCCACACTACGCAACTAAACTACATGTAAAAGCAATGCGATCTCTTGATAAAAACTTATCTGAGTGGTGCTAGCAATATTCTGTGCCAATGCGCTGCGGCGTTCATGAAAAACAGGATTACAGAAGAAATCGTGGAGGAACGAAGGAGCTAATACTCTCTTTAGTTATTGGGTCTGGTTAATTTCTGCATTCCTGTAAGTATTATGTTGTAATTTATTAAAGCATTATGTTCTAATTTATTTTTATCTTAAATTAATTATGCTGGTGATCTAAATACGATTTGCAAAAATGCCAGTTGCTACCTTCAATTAGTAGACACACTGGACATTAAGATAAGAAAAAAACATGTTTTTAAAAGCAGCAAATTTTACAACTTGATTGATTTATGAAAATTCATCAGTCAAACATTACTTTTTCAGGTTTTGCACTCTGGTGGCAGAATATTAAAAGCAGACAAAAAAGGAGTGTCATATGGCAGCTTCTGCACTTTTCTCCACTCACACATTTATTTACTTTCATTTTCATGGTAATAATAAAAATAATCAATCTTGCTGTGACAGCCTGCTCCATTTTACCCATCGGAGAGATTTGGTTTTCAGTGCTAACAGCTACATACCTCAAGTCTCTTTAAGGATGGGGAAGTTGAGGATCAGCGATGTCAAACAACACATTGAAAAACTGAGTTAGTTATACAGCTACGAACAGTGTCCAAGACACTGTGCAGCTACTTCCCTGTCGTGGTTGCTAATAAGTATTACTAGCTATTATCAATTAGAGTTTATTGGCTTGTAATTTTTACAAGATCAGATTAATTATACTAATACTTTGCAATGTGACAACTTTACATCCATGTTTAATTTTTAATATTACAAAGTACAATGTACATTCTTTTTCTTATTATGTATCAATTCAGCTGTGTACATCGAAGCATTAAATATGTGCCAGATGGTGCATAGCAGTTTTCACCTCTGTGTTTGAAGGCAAATACAGCCCTGGATGAGCAGCAAGGCTTGATCTTGCCGACACAGAGCACTGGCAGAGCTGAGAAAAGTGTTGCCTGTCTACTAGGAAGCATCCCTTTTAGTTCTTACAGACGGGGGGCAGGGAACAAGAAAAAAAGGCTGGAATCAGCCTGTCTTGTAGACCAGAAGCCAGACCGATGATCTCTGACAGCAAAACTGATTCACTATGCAAAATTCAGAAGAAAATGCTGCTCACAGCCAACACCTTGGAAGACGTCTAACTCTGACAGTGCTGAGGTTTGAACTTTGTCAGATGGAGACGGGTGGGAGAGGATGGAGCTGCTACAGATGGAAAAAGAAAGGAAATCCATTGCCATTCTTGCAGAAAGGGGAAACTTTTTTTTTGCTGAACAGAGTCCTGTGTATGTCCATGTGCATATATTTATGTACGAGTCTGTGTGTACAAACATAGAAACAAACCCTGCAAATGTTACTGCATATGAAAAATCCTGAGAAAACAGAAATTAGGAGTAGCAATATGCTCTTTCAGAAAGAAGTAAACATAAAGGTCCTAGGCAAATGCAATTACAGTTAACTTGTGTTTTTCAGTTTGCTGAGCTTTGCATGAAGGTTATGATGGAGACACAGTTAAACTCAATTCCTAGTAAAAATCTGCCCAAGAGGACTATCTGAAATTAGGAAGAAGTAGCAGAGTATTTAGTAGCAGAGAATGAGGAACCAAAATGCAGAAGAAGGCTTAGTGAAGGATGTTTTCAGATGTGGTCACTTGATGTAGCATATTGACCTGATCACCCTGGTATTCCTTCTAGCTGTTTCTGATGCAAGCACATTATGGGTTTGCAAGAATCAGTACAAGATGATACACAGTTCGCCCACTTAGAAGGTATTCTTATCTCAAGAGCTGCCTCTAGGTGTGCAAGCAGAGTAATGAGAAACAAATGAGCTCATCTGTGTAGATCTGTGCCGTATTTTTTGTCCTGACTCTCAGCCTGACTCAACAAACACAGAAGGACAGGCTGGACACACACTGGATAGGAACAAGTTTTGCGGAAAAGCTCCTGGGGGTTCTGGTAGACAAGTTTGCTGTGAGTTAGTCATGCACCCTCATAGCAAAGAAAACCAACAGCTTCTTGGGTTGCAGGTCGAGGGAGGTGATCCTTCCCCTCTGCTCCGCTCTGGTGAGGCACATCTGGAGTGCTGTGTCCAGTGCTGAGCTGCCCAGTGCAAGAAAGACATGGACATACTGGAGTGGTTCCAGAGAAGGGCCCCAAGGTGATTGAGGGCTCAAAGCATCTGTCATATGAGAAGAAGCTGAGAGAGCTGGGACTGTTCAGCCTGGAGAAGAAAAGGCTCAGGTAGATCTCAGTAATACATATAAATACCCGATGGGATGGGGTGGGGAAGAGGCTACCTGACTCTTCTAGGAGGTGCACAACAACAGGACAAAAGGCTAAGGACGCAGGTTGCAACACAAGGAATTCCAGCTACATATGAGGAATTTATATTTTTTTTTAATGTGAGGAGGACAAGTACTGAAACAGGGCATGAAGGGGTTGTGGGATCTCTATCCTTGGAACTGTACAAAATTAGAGTGGATGAGTAACTTGATCTAAGCTTGCCCCCTTGAGCAGCGAGAGCATCCAGATGACTTTCAGAGGTTGCTTACAACCCCAGTTAGTCCATTACTCTGTTTGTAGAATAGAGCTGCTCAGGTCCGTACTTCAGAGTCTGAATTTCAAAACTAAAATCTGCCTAAAAACAAGTCTCAGAGCTCTGACTCCAGTCTTTTTTTCTGGTATCTTATTTGCTCTGCAGTGTTTAATATGTACTGACAATGAGAATTCTGGTAGAAAAAGAAATGGGGAGCTGTAACTGTTAACTTCCAACTTGAGCATTTCATGCTTTTGAAAGATTCCTTACATAATTTTAAATGTCCTTTTGATATAGATTAACAGCAAAAAGAAAAAAAACAATGAAAGGCCAAAGGAAAAGGGCTAAAGTTTTTACAGTTAACAAAACTATCCATCATGATCTAAATGATTCTTATATTACACTTTTCAGCTTAATTGTAAAATCTATTTTGAGAATTGACTTCATTGTATACCTGAACACATTTCTGAGCACGGAACAAACTATAAGTAATAGCTGTGAGCTCAGCTATGGCTGAGCAAATGACAGTCTGCTTCTCTAGAAATAAGTGTTATTAGTGTCTGAAGAAGTAAAAAGAACAAATATGATGGTTGAACAAATAACATATGTTTTCACTGAAATCTTCAAAATGATTTTCTGTTATTCTTCAAATCTGACCACAATTTCATAATTTTATAGCACCTCACTCTTGCTTGAAAGTTAGCAAACAAAGAAATAACAAAAGAAATCTATGACGTATTTACTGAAGGTAAATTATTCCAAATATTAAATGCAAGTAAAATCTAAAGGAGAATAATATGACATTTTCTTAAATGTGTGTGTGTTGCTATATATTTTTAGTCCTCTTTCCTAAGGAAATCATATTTGAGTTGTCTGTGGGTCTGTCTATAAATTTTCCAGTAAAATATTTTTTTACATATTTGGTAACTTCAGCTATATTGAAAGGAAGACTATGCCTCTAAGACAACGTTACACTCTGTTTCAAGTATTCATTGCATCTTAAGCAGAAAGTTCTTTGTATTAAATTCAGGGGAGCACTTTAGAAACACAACTTGGAAAGAAGAGACACACAAGCAGAGAATTTTCCATCTCTCTCACCGACTTTCATCCTTTGATTCAAACAGAATACTTTTGTGCTTTTAAAAGACCACCCGCTGAAAGTGTCGTGGTTCCCAGAAAAGAAGGTTGTTGATAAACAAGGACATAACGGTCCTTGACAGAAGAATGTGAATCACTAGAAATGCATTCTGCTATATAAGCTATATCTGTTATACAGAACTGTGGAGATGTCAATGTATCTTTCTGTGTCTTTGTTTTAGCTCCTTTTTTCTTTTTTTTTTTTTCTGGGTAAGGTGGAAGGGTAATGTCAAAAACATTCTACGATTTCATGCAGGTAGGAAAATGGGGCTTTGTCTCTGTTTGTAGTCATTTATGTGACACAAATTAAAAATATCAGTTTATTTTTTAATTAAAAGCATGTGGCATATTTTTATTATGGCTGTGTATGAACAGATGAAACAAAGGTCCAGGTAAGTAAACTGAGGAGACGCTTCATCAGATTTAGCGAGATCACTTATGAGATTCTAGAAAACATTCTGTTATGCATAAAGAGTCCTCCACAACTGTTAAGAGTAGAGGTGCTTTCTCCAAAACGTAAATACACTTTCTGGAAGTTCTGGGGAAAGCTGACATGAAATAGGTCTTCATAAAATCATAGAATCTTAGAATAGTTAGAGTTGGAAGGGACCTTAAAGATCATCTACTTCCATTCCCCCTACCATGGGCAGGGGTACCTTCTATCTTCATTTTACTGCACTGAGACACACTGTTTTGGGGTTATTTCTGGGGGTGAGCAGCAGTGATTGTGCCAACCATTGCATTCCCTTGTGTGAAGGACTGCGGAGCTGCCCAAAGCACCAGCGCTGCTACGGCTGCCCTGAGAGGCCACAGTGAGGGAGCAGTCCACGCTGACAGCCACACCACCCCCAGCCACACACCAGGTCTACACTGGCAAATTAAAATAGGTCAGGACCTGCTCACCCTCCCCAAAGGCAAATCATGTGTACCACTTAAAGTGGGCAAGTAAAGAAGACACTTATGGAAAAAGTCTTGATATTTGTGGTCTGTCTTTCAGAGCCTGGGATTTCAGGATGATAAGGTCTGCCAGAGGAGTGTAAAGGAGGAGTTTCACTCAAAGATAACAAAAAGGTTTTCCTGGTTATGGCTGTTGTATGGTATTAAGCAGGTAGGGTGTTCTTTTACCATCCCGAGAATAAAGTTTAAAAAACAGCTAAAATTATCTTGGTATGCTTAGGTTACAGCAGTTTCTCCAGAGTAGGTGGAGATCTACTGACTCAGGCTGAAGACATTGTCTGTCTTACTGATGAATTGAAGCAACAGTTCTGTGACCCTGCAGAAATTGATGTCTTGCTCCAGTGTTGTGCTTAAGCAAGGCTTTGAATCATAGAATCATTTAGGTTGGAGAAGACCTTTAAGATCATAAAGTCCAACTGTTAACCTAACACTGCCATCCCACCACTAAACCATGTCCCTAAGCGCACCACACCTACATGTCTTTTAAATACCTGCAGGGATGGGGATTTGACCATTGGGCATATCGCAGCCACTCTTCCCCAAGTCTGTAGCGCTGCATGGGGTTTTTGTGACCCAGCACTTGGACTTATTGAATCTCAATGTAATTGGCCTTGGTGCATCAATCCAGCCTGTCCAGATCCCTCTGTAGAGCCTTCCTACCCTCAAGCAGATCCACACTCTAACCCAACGTGGTGTTATCTACAAACTTAGTGAGGGCACACTTGACCCCCTCATCCAGATCATTGATAAAGGTGTTAAACAGAACTGGCCCCAACACTGAGCCCTGGGGAACACCACTTGTGATCGGCCACCAACCGGATTTAACTCCATTCACCACAACTCTTTGGGCTCATCGATTCAGCCATTTTTTTATCCAGCAAAGAGTATGCCTGTCTAAGCTATGGGCAACCAGTTTCTGTAGTAGAATGCTGTGGGTAACGATGTCAAAGGCTTTACTGAAGTCTAGGTATCAGTAACATCACAGCCTTTCGCTCCTCTACTAAGCATGTCACCTTGTCATAGGAGATCAGGTTGTTCAAACAGGACCTGCCTTTCATAATCCCATGCTGACTGGGTCTAATCGTCTGGTATTCCTGTATGTGCTCTTAAAATGATCTGCTCCGTAACCTTCCCTGGCACCAAGGTCAGAATGACAGGCCTGTGGTTCCCTTGATCATCCTTCTGGCCCTTCTTGTAGATGAGTGTACCCATGTAAGGTCTTGTGTGGGTGAGCATGACCAAAGAAGATGAGTATAGCTTTATTAAGGAAACCATCACAGTCTTGTAAGTCTTGGCATAACCTCGAGAGGTAAGATCTGAAACCTTTTCAGAGGCTAAGACAGTAGCAGGCAATCCAAGCAAATCAGATATAAACACTTGTGCGCAGGCTGAATGTATCTCCTGAATTTAATGCTGGCCCGACTCTCCCTTTCTAGAATTGAAATCTGAAAATGAAACTACATCTCTCTATACTTCACCCTTAAAAGGTGTACAGGTTTTGCCTCTGCCCAAAAAGTTCAACCTCACCACAGCAACATAAAAACCTAAAAGGAAGAGCATATGTTGAAAAATGCGCAGCCTGGGTTCTGCACAGGGGGAGTCTGGAATCACTGAGTTCCAGGAAAGAAATTTTCCCTGAAGACGAGCCTTGGGTACAGAGTGTGGAGGTAGCTTCTACACACCCCAAGGCACATGGAAAGGAGAAAATAAATGAGAAAAACTAATGAACTAAGAAAAATACAGGAGACAAAAGGAAATAGAAAACAAAGATTAAAGTTGCACAAGAAGTGAGGAAACAGCAAGGTGCTGATTTCTCAGCTGGGCAGCTGGGAGAGGACAATGAGCAGAAAACACTAGGTCAGATAAGTGGGCACCACGTATGGGCAGGGGAGCAGCACATGAATTCACTTTTTGAACACAGTGCAAAAGTCCCCAGTCTTCACTGCCTGAGGTCCACAGCCATGGGAAGTGTGAATGCACATATATATATGGGCAGTCACTTGAGAAGAAACCCACAAGCACACAAGCCAGTTTCTCTCCCTTCATTAGCATAGATTTAAGGGCAAAGCACTTTGAGTTACGGTCTCATTACTGAGATTTAATTACTTTTCCTAAATGTTCTGCAGAACATTTACTTGTACATTGCAAAGTATTACAGTATAGTCACAACTTAGGCTCTCAATTACAGGAGAACTAGGCAGGAAAGAAGTTGAGTTAATTAGAGTCACTGAAGCTTAATCAATTCCTCTGTGTATGCAGGGAAGAGCATGCCAACTTTTAGTCCATTTGTGAGCCACCTTACCTGTCTGCTACAGGTTAATAAAGCCTTCATGCAAAGAGAAAAAGTCAACAGCCGAAAATGGCTGTTATTTTGCATTTTCTACATTGGGCTAGACTCTTTTTGCTTCAGTCCTGTTACATTTTTGTGTCCAAGCCTGTTTCTGACTGCCCATCCTTAAGCAGCATTTGATCTCTGAAGGCAAGGTGCTTTCATTTTGGAACCCCAACCCCACACCCCAGGCCTACTTGCAGGTCAGCCTGTCTAGGAAGACCAGGACCTTCATAATGGAGAGTAAAGTTGCAGCTCTTCTGCATACTTTGTCTATCCTGGCTATAATGCCATTCCTATTTCTACAGTGACCTCCCTTTGGAAGGATGGAGAGGACCTACAGGCATGTTGGGGAAGAATAGGATTCACATGATCTGGAAAAATTACATAATCTGAAATATATGGATTCAGTTTAATTAAGTCGAGTGTAAATATATATATATATATATATATAT
>NW_009260395.1:410467-434752 GCF_000687185.1 Egretta garzetta | reverse complement strand
TATATATATATATATATATATGGGCTGCCACTACTGAGAAAAAAAAACCCAACCCTCATGCCCAAAACCCAGTTTATCTCCCTTTGTTAACATAGACTTAAGGGATTTACACTTAGGTGTGAATAAACACCAACACAAGTACAGAAGAGCTCATTTCCTGGGTAAAATTCATCCTGCCCCAATTAGACAGTAGCCAGGTGAATCACTTCCTAGAAGTGCTTGTATGATTGGCCAAGATACAGACAGGTATGCTGCAAGCTAGGTGTTAACTCCTACCCACCAGTCTCCCGGTGCAGTTAGTGGAAAGAAGACTCAATTAGCTTTCAAGCTTGCCCTGTAGAGGTGTCAGCCAAACTCACCATGTCTGATTCAGTCTGTTGAGGCCAGGCACTGCATTTTTATGACTTACCATGCCTGCATTAAGTACCTATTTTAGTCATGCAAAATCCAGACATGTATGAAGTCACAGGAGGTCAAAACCTAATCACATTAAAATCAATATCCATTCAGTTCTGCATGATCTGAACAAAGAGCACAGATTATGTTCCTAAAAAGGAACTGACTATGCAGGTGCCAATCTGGAAGGAAAATGAGTAACAGCTCCTGGAAGCAAATAAAGTGTACACGTGAGATCAGTGATACTAGATGACTTAATTTTGAAACTGAGTGGATACTCAGTAGATACACCTATGCAGGATGGTGGGTGTACTTCATGACTTACGGTAATATAGCACACTTTTTCTAAGTCACATTTGCATGCTGTGTAAAAGAAATCAGGTACATACACAGGCACACATACACAGAGCTGAGATAGAAATTATTTTTCTAATGTATGTTCAAAGACCCTCCAATGGGTGTTCTGTTTTAATACAACATAAGCTGAACTGGGGGAGGATTTCATTATAAGCTGTAGAAAGCATGTGTTAAAATATAATGGCATTCAGATCAAAAAAATGGCCAAATGAATATCTGTAGCAACATGGCATCATCTATTCTTCTCTTGGCAACAGTCATAGAAAAAGTCCTTGCTAAATCAGCCACACTATTAATTCTCAGTTTCCTCTTTATCTTCTGCCAGTGAAAGCAAAATTGATAAATATATATTTCTGTGAGCAATATCTTATACATTTCTGTAATGCAAATGACATTTCATATTTCTGTGACTTCAGTAACAGAGGCATCATGAACTTTTTTCCAACAAATTCTTCAAAATTCTCTAATGCCCTAGCAGAGAAGCAGTGTCGCAGCTCAGGTCCTACCACCAGCAGATGGCATTCATTCCCTGCAATTCCTCCAGTGGCAGCAGCAGCAGCAGCAGGTACTGAACACTGTGCTTGCACCACATCAGTGTAATCATAGAATCATAGAATCATTTAGGTTGGAAAAAACCTTTAAGATCATCAAGTCCAACCATCGACCTAACCCTGCCAAGTCCACCGTGAAACCCTGTCCCTAAGCACCTAATCTATCCTTCTTTTAAATACCTCCAGGGATGGGGACTCGACAACTTTCTTGGGCAGCCCGTTCCAGAGCCTGACAACCCTTTCTGTGAATAAATTTTTCCTAATGTCTAACCTAAACCTGCCCTGGTGCAACTTCAGACCATTTCCCCTCGTCCTATCCCCCGTTACCAGGGAGAAGAGACCAACACCCACCTCACTACAACCTCCTGTCAGGCAGTTGCAGAGGGCGATCAGGTCTCCCCTCAGCCTCCTCTTCTCCAGGCTGAACAACCCCAGTTCCCTCAGCCACTCCTCATCAGACTTGTGCTCCTGACCCCTCACCAGCTTTGTTGCCCTTCTTTGGACATGCTCCAGCAAGGCAATGTCTTTCTTGTAGTGAGGGGCCCAAAACTGAACACAGTATTCGAGGTGTGGCCTCACCAGTGCTGAGTACAGGGGCACGATCACTTTCCTACTCCTGCTGGCCACACTATTCCTGACACAAGCCAGGATGCCATTGGCCTTCTTGGCCACCTGGGCACACTGCTGGCCCATATTCAGCCGGCTGCCAACCAGTACTCCCAGGTCCTTTTCTGCCATGCAGCTTTCCAGCCACAATATGTGGGTAATGTAATATTTGGGATCATGCGAGCAGCAGATAGTTAACCCTAATTTATTTTCCCATCATTTGACAAAATGCTCCTTTCAGAGCATTATTATACTCTTTTCCATCATTTAAGAAAGAGCTCATACAGAAGCACCATATAGAGATAGATTTCCTACGAGAGCAGCAGGATTTTATATTCACTTTACACGCTGGTATAGGTACTGCCCAGTGCAAGCCTGTCTGTCTGGCCCAGTATTTTCTTTAACAGCAGCTTTCCATGAATAACTGATGGAAGAACCTGACCTTCCTTCCCAGTTCAATAGCACCTTTATTCTGCTGTTCTTCATGTTCATAAACACTCTGCTAAGGTAATAAAACTATCAGTTCAAATATATGTAATAATAATTTTAAACCATTTTATGGCTCAAAATACATACGGTGAATGGAAAGTTAATACTGGATTCAAACAAGCTTTTTTTTTCCTCAAACAAAACGGAGCTTTACCACCATGAGGGTACAGACTGAGGGCATCTTGGTAATTAAGCTACACCATGTTGTTCCGCCAGCCCTAAGACCCTGATATGCAAGATATGCTGGGGTGCAGGGCCAAACGCGCAGCTGCCCTGACTGCCGGCACCCTTCGCCCACTGACCTGCTGAGTGGGAGAGGGAGGGGGGGCTCACTGTAATGGCATCCTCACTGTTACGACAAGAATTTTATAGGCAAAGAAAATTGAGCAGGCAAGTGGACATACAAAGATAGCCCCATGAAGAAAAACAAAAAGAAAGAGCAAGCAATCTCATTTCCATTGAGAAAATAAACAAAATGCAATGCACAATGGTATCTCATCTGGAGTTTCAGTACAGTGCTTACAGTGACATTAAAAGCAGGTATTACCTGTTCTAAGAGATTCTGAAGCCTCTCTATTTCACAGTCTATTACAAATTTCTTTTCTTGCCTTCGGTCCAGGTCTTCTAAAAGCCGCCTGTAGCTGGCATCATTAAAATTCTCCACGCAGATGGCACTGACTTGCCAGCTATTTTGTCCTGCTTTTTCCATAATAGCTTGAAGTATTGAATAACCTAAAAGAAAAGGATACAATACGCTAGTAACACAATCATCGCATTTTTTGAATAGGAATTGTCCTTAATCACTACTATGTCTCTTAATATCTGCTCCTGCAGGGAAAGGAATAAGAGACTGTTTGTATCCCTACCTGTGCTGCTAGCCATGATCAGCGCACAGTATGCAATTAATGAAAATGACAAGTGCTGTGATCAGAATCCTTGGAATGATTCTCAGCATTATGGATAATCTTCCTATGATTTATACACACAAAATTTTCCAGTCAAGTGTTCAGTTTCTCAGATTGGTTTTGTACAGGTTTCTATATCCGGGCATTTCATGACACATCAGAGAAAAAATCTGAACCTTCTGATTCACCAGAAGTATTTGTGTACTACAAAAGCAGGGTGTTAGACATTCAAATGTTTTGCTTTTTTTGTTGTTGGGGTTTTTTTGTCAACATTTAATCCACGCAGTTTTTAATGCTTCTTAATAAGAATTAATTTTTTCATCTATTTATACATATATATATATGCCAGTACAGATGTGTGAATAGAAATGATATTGACCTATTTCAGAGATTTCAGAGATCCTATACGGCTTTAATCAACATATGCAAAGTGATTAGAGGTCAATGAATGAAGGGCACCATAGAAGCATTCATTATTGCTACTGGCAGGATTACTGTTCTTTATAATTTTCTATATTTGATGCTCCCTTTGTCACCTTTGAGCCCGTTCACAGCAGGGAAAGGCAGTCCCCTCTGAGGTCCCCACCTGAACCCACAGGGCAGGCTCCCTGCCTGCAGTCTCAGTGCACCCTGGTCCACCAGCCCTTCGTCTCCTTCCCTCTCCTAAATTTTTCTTACTGGGGACGTGCAGAACAGAGGTAGGAGAGGAGCTTGTGACATATCTTAGGACAGCTTGCAAGTCTAGCCTTGACTTGTCTAATCAATTCCTGAAGCAGGAAGCATCTTTTATGTAGAGTAAATGGTGAATTTGTCTACAGGAATGAAGACTGCATACTTCAGATCCAGAGTTAATGTTTAAGAAAGACAAAAAGGACAGATAAATTTGTCAATAACATACTGCTGCAAATGACACAATTCAAAGAAGGTCTCCCTGTCTAGAACACAACACAAAATATTGTGGCTTTTTACTCATTATCTGGCTGATTTTTCTCCACTAGCTTTAAATGAAAGATTTCACCTCTTGAAAACTATCCTTAGTGTTGTGGCCACACAGTGGTGGCTCCTTTCTCTCTCTCTTCAACAAGAAGGTCCCATGCCTGAGTGCAGTGATCCCCAGATGTCGTTTTAATGCACTTCAAGATGCCACTGCATGACAGATTCCCCATAAAAACCACTATGAGACCTTCCCACAGATTGCAAGAGGAATCTTTGTAAGCTACACTTCAGAAAGAGTGCTTCTGAGTGCGTTCTTGCTAACTAATTATCAAAAGACCTACAAAACCACCAAAACCTGAGTTTGCCTCCAGTAAAATAAAAGCAGAAAATAGTCTTATCAGAATATGAAGATTTTAGGACACATGAGAAACTAATTCTCTTGCAAATTTCAGAGTAGCTATTTTTCAACTGGCTCCTATGACATTTGCAGTCCTATTAACTTAAAATCTGAATCTTCTTATCATGATGACACTATGTACCTGCACTCTGAAAGGAACGTTTATTAGTTTTTTCCTCCAATTCAGATCACATATCTAAGATATAAATACAAACATTTATAATGAACACATAAAATGCATAACATTTTATTGTATAAATGAGATTTATTTTATGAAGCAGTATTTTAGCTTAGGAAATGAATGCAAATACTTGATGTATTGAGTATTAAAACATTTCTGTACTCAGCATATATTTTTAACCTGATGACTGTTATTTTTTTCAAAGAACCGTACAGCTTTCCTGTTAATTGCTGCATAATTATTCTGCTTTTCCTGTTGCTATATTCAATCTCCTTTTTGCCCGTAATTATCTCTGCAAATCATGACGAGTTTCTTTCCCAAACATTGTATTTCTTGCTTCATTTCCTATTCATTTCCATATATAGACATACATTAAAACTACTCCAATGTTACAGGGGCTTCTGATTCATTTACACTGTAACTTTGACTTGATCTTTGCTACAAAGGCAGTCAACATTTACTTAATTCAGCTTCCTGACACAAATTAACATTTTCTTTTATTCAGAATGAATGGTGTTTGAAGCAGCAATTGACATCCCCTCATTCCTTTCTTATTTCACTTGGACAACTTTACTAAGATGTGTTTTGATCAAAACGGGAATTTATCCCAGTATAGAGCATGACAAATATCAGACAAACACATAGAAAAGCTTTTCTTCTACCTTGGATCAAGGTTTGACTTGCCACATTTCATTAGCAACTGCCTTCATTTAGGCAATTGGAGCTTCTGTAGCTTCTTGTCAGTAGCTGGCACTCAGATGTGGGTTTTCATGTTAGCCTGTCTTCCACACACAGCATAAGGGAGCTAAATGGTAGCAACTTGATATGGTGCAACATCTCCATCAGAAGAGTTCAGAATCCCTGTGCAGGTAATCAGTGGCAGTCATCTATTCAGTGTGCAGGAACAATTTTTAATATAACAGACTAAGGGTGGAGTTTATGCAGAATTAATAAAGGCATTCACAGGCTCAGTTGGCATAAAAATTAGACATGCTGAGGAGAATGCTTATTTGTCCAAAATAATTGGTTACAGCTAACAGGGAAATTATTTGTAGGCAGTGCTGCAAACATTTTATAAGACAAAAAACCTGGAACTAACATGGGGTAATTCTCAGAAACTGAGTGCTGCTTCTCTATTTAGACAAAATTCTTAAACTTCGGAAAGATGTTTGCCCAAGTAAAGACAGCAGGCATGAATCTTACAGTTGATGTCTAAAAGGCTTTTAATTTCTAGTTATCTGCTGTTTATCCTCAGTTATGCTAGAGACAGATGAATGATTCATTTTCTGGAACACATTCCGTCCCATGCATTGTGGAATATCATTTGTTGCCTGAAAGCAAACTAAAAAACCCCAGGCTAACTCATATCAGCTGAGCTACACAATCAATGTTTTTCAAAACAACATTATTTAAGAAAATGTTTAGGACTATGCCAATAAACAGAAGTAAGGTAAGTTCTCACGAGTCTACATAGTAACTCTTCCCCATCAACTAATTTAATCATCCCAAAGTTTGTTTTGTTTGGTTTTGTTTTTCAATTAACAAGTCTATGAGCAAGGTAAAACCCCAATACAACTGTCTGGAAACATAGATGAAGTCCTTTCCAAACGCAAGGACACGATATGCAAGAATGGCTGCCAACTGCTTTTTGTATGTCATTGCTCAATGTAGATACTACTGACAACTGCTTAAGGACCAGTAATACCAATTCCACCTCAATATACTGGAACCAAGTCAGAGACAAGAAAAGTCTACAAAGATTTTGTTTTCTTGATCCCTTCTCTCCTTGCTTTTCTGTTCTCTAGTTGGGTGGAATTGTGATGATGTAACGTACTGCTATTTTTTTTCCCAAAAGATACCACACAGTTATCATGTTGGGAAAAAAAACAAACCACAAACATGAAAATGAAGAGTTACTCTATTCTTTTCCTGTAAAAGCAGAGCTGGATATGCCCACTGCAGAAAATCTATGTATTGGAATTGATACTACAGCTGAATACCTTACAAAAAAAATCTAAGGTGTTTTTTTTTTTTTTTTATCCCCACTTCCCTCTTTCCACACTCCATAGGCATTTTTCCATTGCAAAATGCATCAGCCACCAAAAAAAAAATGCCAGATGCACACTTGGTCTTGTATCTGTTTATAGAAATTAGTACTTCTTCAGAGAGACTTTGATATCTTCTGGAGGCCAAAGGGTGTAAAACACTTGAGCAATTTTGGTATTTAAGAACACATTGTAAGTGCAGGAGTTTGGGAGTCCGGGATTCCTCCTAGTCACTGCAACGTTGCTGTAACTGGAGCCTATACACCACCCTCCACTCAAGTAGCTGAAATCATGAGTGATCTTTTTGATTTTAAAAGTTAGTGGCCTTTCAGGTTTGTTTTTTTTTATTATTATTATTATTCTGCTGTATCAGCTAGGCTTTCCCCTATTCAATTTCATTTCAGCAGTCAATGACTTAATTTCATTTATTTCCATTTAAATGAAAAGTAAAATCTGATATCTAAATCTCTTCAGTGTGTTCAGAATAAACTAAAGAGATCAGAGGCGCATTTTCTTGACTTATTTTTCTGCTGGAATGCACATGGTTGGCTTGTTTCCTTTTCTTTCTTTCCTTTTTTTTTCCTTTTTCTTCTTGCTTGCTTGCTTTCACCAGAAATATTTCAGTAATCAATTACAGTGTAATAATTAAATTTCAATAACTTTCATCTTCCAGCAGCATTTTCATTCTGGGAAACTGCTTCCCCCGCCCCTCTAAGTGCATGCAATCATTCCTGATGGTCTTGCCAGGAGACAGATAGCAAAGTGGCTGCTTGCTCCAAACAGTAGCACCCCCAGTAATATTTCCTATTTTGGAACTGTTGTGCAGGAAATAACTTACTAATTTTCTATGATGGAAATGTTTGCATATTATTACTGTATTTTACTCTGGCTAGCAGACTAACAATACTGAATCACGCAAGTTAACAGGTTAATATATTTGGAAACAGCATATACAATATATTTCTGTTACAGCCCTGGGAGTAGAAAACATCCCTGACAAATAAGGGTCTTTTCCAAAGATGGGCATCATATACTGCACGTTACTGAAATGCAAATTAATTTTCTTCTCTTTCTGGTCCAATTAATTTTCAACGAGGAATTGATCCCATTCCCAAGATTAGCTATGATCCCAACAGCCACAGACACTGAAATTCTGGTGTTATTTTGTGAAAGCTACTTCCATCTATTGGAATTTGTATTAGTATCAGTAGAAGAAATAAATTTGTTATAAATCCAACACACAGCAGAAGTAAAGAATAAATGATCAAATCATTTGGTATGGATAAGCCAATATATTTGACATTTGGGATTGGATTCATGCCATTTAACTCTAGCTGTCCATAAAGTAGTTGTCTAAGTTAATCATCCAGGCTATCAAAGGAGAGAAATATATCCCATAAAAAGCATTTTTTTTGTCTTAGATATCTATCTCAGAGGTGCTTTTCTCTTTCCCCAATGAATACTGAAGGAGTCTAGACATGAGGCTTACTGAAAATACCTACCATTTATCTAGCCAAATTTTGGCAAGATGAATCTAGACACTACAGTGATGAAAACCACACAAGAAATTTACATTGTGAGTGATGCACTCAAACCCTAACCACAAGACTCAAACTCAACTGTGTTTTAGTTTTCCTCATGATGATTAATACCTTTTTATTAACATATGGTTTTGTTTTAAATTTCTGGTCAGTATACAGCTTCCAGAACTTGAACACAACCAATAAAATTTGTAAGATCTACCATGTAACTTTTGACATATGATAACTCATTTGCACACCTGATTTTCTCTGCATTTGGAGTTGGAGTCAGAACATTCAATAAACTGGTCAATTCAGATGACAGAGTGAAAGCTAGAACTGCAGGTGTGTTCTGAGTCCTTCTTGAGTCTAATTCACAGAAATGACACATAGATTGGAAAATAAGACAGGGAGCTCAAGAAATAATCCCATCTATTCCTCTCTATCCCTCCATCCCCCAAGACAGATAAATTATATTTAAATCATTCCAGACAGATATCTTTCTTTGTCCTTAAAATCTCTAAAGAGGATTCTGTAACTTCCTAGGTAATATATTCATTGCTTAATTATCCTTATCATCAGATGTTTCCCAAAGTCTAGCCTAAGTCTCCCCTGGCACAATTTCAAGCCAGTTATTCTTGTTCTCTCTCTAGTAGACCCAGAGAAGAGTTTGTTCCCTTCTTCTTTAAAGCAATCCTTTACATAACTGAAGACTGCTGTTTCATTTCTTTTCTGTCTGCACTTCTCTTGCTGAAACATGTTTCTTCCAGGTTTTCCTTAACGAACATGTTTAGGTCTAGATTCTGACAATTTTCCTTGCTTTCCTCTTGATATGTTGCAATTGATCCAAGTTTTTCTGGAAGTGCATTGGTGAAAATGTGATATATTTTAAAAATGTATTCCAATGTACACACAGTCCTTTCAATTTTTTATCGTCCACAAGTTTCACAAATGTATTCTATATTTCTTCATCCAAGTCATTAACAAAGATACTGGCAAAAATTGCAAGCACAATGGATCACTACTTAATACCTCCTTATTTGAGAGTGAACCTCATGTACTTCTTTCTGAGTTCAAGTGTGTGACCAGTGTTTTACATATCTTCTAGAAATTTCATCAAGACAAAATTTCTTTACCTTGTTTAGCAAAGTTTCATGAAAACTGTGCAAAAAGTACTACTATTTTTTTCCCAATGTCTACAAAACCTGAAATTTGCTTTATCTCACATGATTTATTCTTGAAAAATCCATGTTTGGGTTTACTTAGCTTTCCAAATTTTATGTACTTTCAAATATATCTGTTATGTTGTAGGTTGTGAATTAAGTCACCTATACTATCAATGATCAGGATAATTTTTATGGAATCATAAAATAGTTTGGGTTGGAAGGGACTTTTAAAGGTAATCTAGTCCAAGCCTCCCTGCAATGAGTAGGGACATCTTCAACTACATCAGGTTGCTCAGAGCCCCATCCAGCCTCACCTTGAATGTTTCCATGGATGGGGCATCTCTGGGCAACCTGTTCCAGTGTTTCACCACACTCATTGTAAAAAATTTCTTCCTTACCTCTAGCCTGAACCTACCCTGTTCTAGTTTAAAACCATTTCCCCTTGTCCTAGCTCAACAGGCCTTAGTAAAAGTCTGTCCCCAATTTTATTACAGATGGTTCTGAAACAAAACTGAGGAAATAATGGATCCAGTTTAACCATCTCCTCTATCGCTATTTCACTTCAAAGATTTCAGAATATTTGATGATAAAGAAAATCACCTTTATCATCCGAGCTTATGTTTCTCGCCTCCCTGAGATCTATGACCTTGAATATTTTCTCAGCGTTGTCAGACATCTCCAAAAAAAGTCCTAGCAGTGGTTTATGGCCAGACTTTCTGTCCTTCTCTCTCTTAATCCTGTAGAGACTGGTACCTGTGCAACTTCATCTGCAGTATTTAATAATCCTTCTTTCCTGAGGAGGACATAAAGCTACAAGCAAATGCTGTCAATATATTGCAACCATGACTTTTTTTAAATAAAAAAAAAATCTTAAGTGGAACAATGGCATGTAGGTTATGTGCTTTCAGTGAGCATAAGGGAGGAGGTTTGGCTTATTCCACAATGCAAATTCATGATCAAAGATTCAGGCTATGTTGGGTCCCATTTACATTACACCCATTCTGCAGCAAGATTTCCCCTTCTTTGCATTTCAGAGTCTGCAACCTTCACATGAAATACACTGTAAAGGTGTCCCATCAAAATGCCAAGTGATAAAGATGAGCAGAAACTTGAGAGGGACTGAAGAAAAGCCCTGGTTTTTAAGGTAGTCTGATAGTTTTGCTCATGCTTTCATAGTTCTCAGATACCATTACCCTCCCCACCTCACTAAATGCCTTCAAAATAATGTCAAAGTCTTATGACAACCATGCATAGCGATTAATACATCCAAGCATACTTACAGATATATGCCAAAAGTACATTTATGTACATTGTTAGCATTTTCTATTTTCTTTGCTTTTATTTATCTATTATTTAGTTATGCCAAAGGGTTCAAGCTCAAACTGGCTCAGGTGAGAAGTCTTTGGCTCCTCTGAAATTTACAAGCAACACTGAAGCCACATTCTTAGCAAATTTTAGCAAATTACTACAGACCTTTGAACACTAAATCAAAAACTGTATGTGATTACACTGTACACAGAACCTCACGAACTATTACCTTAAAAACCCAGCAATTAAACCACTGAGTGGGAAAAAAAAAAAAGAAATAAAAAAAGCAGATGCTAGGCTTACTCTCTGTCAAACCAGTATTTTAAAGTAACTATAGAGGCTACATAGTCTCTCTGAATATCCAGTTATCTGATATATCATCTTGGGTCTATAATTAGGGCTATCATGTATCTGTATTTTAAAAAAAGGAGAGAAAACAGGAAAATGAACTTATTTTGGAAGAAAATACAGCATGTTCAAATATTTAACTTATCTTTTTTCTTTGTTCTTCTATTATTACTATTAATTTGAAAAATATCCAGCTTAGTTGTAAATATTTCTTGCTTTTACACATTATAGCTTAAACTTTTCTTTAGCACAATGCCTTAAATTCAAAATTCTTCATTTCACTGAAACCTATAGTCTGTGAGAGTGATACTAATAAATTATCTTTCTTACACAATATCTTAATTGATGCAAAGCTATTTTCCAGAAATTGCTAGCTTCCCAGCAACTTACCTCTCTAGTCTCATTTTAATAGGATTTTGTTTGCCCTGTGATGGTATATAATTGTACGTACACCTTTGTGTAAACAACATCCAAAAGAACCATGTCAAAGAAAACTAAGACTGCAAACTAAAGCACTCAAGAGCTGGTATATCTTAAAATTAGTAGTACCCTAATGTATTCTAATTAATGTATTATGGTGCTATCTTTAATTGTTTTGTCACATACTATTTTTCCCACAAGGCATCTTCCTCAGTCCATGTCTAAGATACCTGTCCCCTAGGACAGAACTGACTGTGGGTACTAAATGAGGATCTTGATGTCAGAACTTCTGCCTCATTTCTACAGGGATTTGTTAGAAAACTAGTCTTTTACTATAAAATATCTGTCAATCTCTGCCCATCGGCATTAGTGCAGTGTTTCTAATACACATGAGAGAAAAATGCAAGAACAATCTTCAGACTTAAACACAGGCATTCGCCGCTAAGAAGCATTCATTTTAAGAGAGTCACAACCTTAATTCTATCTCTATGCACATGTGGTCATGTCCATATTTATCGGTGGCTACACAGCACATAATTTATAGGACCTTACTCCTTCTATAAGTTCTACTTGCAGACCCCAGGCACATTACTTCTGATTTTAAATTTCAGTTGTGTTAAGATCTTTTTGAAATCTATATTCTCAAGAACGTAACTTTTTCAGAAAAACATTACATGTCCTGGGAAGATAGGCATTAAAATTTGGATGCTATGATTATAATATGGTTATCTTTTGGTTTAAATGATTCTGAAATAAGTTTTACTATTTCTTTTAAACTGACACGCAGACCACAAATTTATTAAAAGTTGATTGCCTCCCCCACAAAGAACTAACGATTGGGAGATGAGCCTAAAGGTCTATGATTTTCTTCCAGTTCCTAAACCAAACTCATTGCTTTTCTGATGTAGACCAGAATTAAGATGTGGTTCTTCCTTTTTGGACAGGAGCAACAATTTGGGAAACATTCAAAGATTTCATAACGTGGCTTTTATTGGAGTGTATTGACATTGAATAATCCTGCACCTCCCAGGCACTTCAGCTGAGGGACTGCAAGTATCACTCTCAACTAAATCCTAAAAACAGCTTAGAATTTGAGTTTCTTAAAAAGAACACAATTTTCCAAGGAAAAAAAAAAGTGAGAAAACATTCTAATAAGTTCTTCTAAATGCTCCAAGACATTACAAGCAAACATGTACATAAAAGTAAATACATATGCATATATTGTAAATACTTTATAACTCTCTGCAAAACAGGATGCAAAGAAATGACAGAAATTTTAAAGGAGGCAAATGAACAAATAGAGATTGTTTCAGCTCCTTCTACCCTTCTTCTCCCTCTTCTCATCACTCCTCTGAAAAGAACTGATGGGGCAAAAGGCACTTAATAACCTTGCCTCACCTGAGTGTCTTCACAAACATTGCCGTCACAGTCATAGATATGCAGAACTGATCTTTTCCAGCAAAGCTGTGAGTAAGACAGCTAATGTAAGATCTAGATACTTGAATAGAGAAACAGGGAAGAGGAAGGTTAGAATGATATGATCTTCATACAGGACACTGGACTACTCCTACATGACTTAAGTCGCTTTCTAGTGTCCACATTTAAAAAATTGATGCTAAAATATTTGACAGGGCTCAAAGAAGCAAATTGTAATGGCCAATATATAAAACACGCCTTGGAGTAAGAGACTTACAGGAGAATTTATCTCAACCGAAAGTTCGATGGCTAAGTCTGAGCTGGTTACTCCAGTCTCCTTCTGCAGGCAGTGGAGGGAAACAGGCACCCTCTGAAGGCAATTCATAAAACTTCTTATCATGTATCATCTCATGTATTTTCAGGGGAGAAGAAATTCCCCCATGTTTAAAATGAAAATTCCCAATACTATTATTTCTCAGAGTTAATGCCATGAATACTATTAATATAGTATTGTGCATATGTAAAAAAGCAGGACGAAAAGCAGCCTGCAATATTAGCACAGCATCTGTTTGCTACTCACATGCCTTTTAATTTAAGTTCTTCTGTTTTGTATCTACATTTTACACATGCAGATACAACTTTTTATTTAAATAGAATTAGAAGTTAGGTTACTTTTATGCTTCTCATGTGGAGGATAGGAAGCTACACGTAGGTTTCCTTTGATTATCCTGGTAGAAGGGATTTGCATACAATTACAGAGACAATTTCAGTTCCTAGCAGGAACAAACACAGGATGAAGTAAGTGCTCACCATATGATTAGACTAATTTATTACGTCCCACTGAGGCAAGCTATATTCCAAGAAGTAATCATAAACTCATGTTCAAAGCTCTGGTAGAATGAATATATTTAACAATTCAAATTAAATTTCAGCTGTAGGAACTGACATTTAGTGGGAAACATGGAAATGGGCAAGATATAATGAAAAGAAAGGTAAAAGAATACAGGCATTAAAAGCTGTGATTGGCCTGTCTGAAACCAGGCCGGGATAGAAAATTGTGATAAAATCCTGGCAAATTTCTCATATTAAATACATGTTGATCTGGACTTTGCTTAGTTTTAACTGACCTTGGCATTAATGTCTGAAAACTAACACAGTGACCAGTCAATAACTGCTCCATAAAAGTTAAGTGCCTGTGACGTTTCATTATACAATGGCACTTGCATTGACCATTTGGAAAGCAAATGGTCTTAAGACCTTTGTTCATTTTAGAGCTGGGTATTTTTCTTCCCCTGAACAGCTGTTTATTCACAGAGAAGCGCACTCTGGTGGCATCCCAAGTCTTAATGAACATGACTGAGTTTTTCTGCACAGCACTGGCCAGAAGAAAAAATGACAAAGGTTTCAAAAAAGTGAAAACAGCACCGAATAAAAATGGACTTTCCTTAAACATTTCCATTTAGGGCACCTCCATGAATAGAAACAAAAGACATGATTTGGTATCTGCATAACTGTTATGCAGAAGAGCAGCGGTAAAAAGACACCCTATCCCTCCACCCAGAAAGCAGGGGACTCTGCACGTGTCACTGGATGCCCCCGGGTCCACTGTGTAATGAACCTTAGGACTGAGAGTGTCCTGGGTGGTTTAGTCTTCATCTCTCCATCTGCAGCTCCACAGCATAAAAACAATGCTAAAATACTCACCAAGGCAGAGAAAGACAGAGAAAATTACTGTGCAGCATGGTACAAAGAATATTTATCAGAGAGGTAGGAAACTTTTACTGCAATCCTTGCTTCAGCAGCTAAATAGTTTATAAAAGAATATCCAAAAAAGCTGCAGAGGATGTGGGAATTGGCTGCAAAAACTTAAGGAGGTGAAGAATAAAAATACAACAGACGGACTTTCTGTATCTGAGAGGAATGAGAAGTGAGAACCCAGTAACTGCTCAATAGATATAAAATACTTTGTAAGTCCTAGAATATATGTTTGGCACTTTATTCTGTAACTTAACTTGAAAATAAAATAGTAAATAGGGCCTGATTTCAGTTTATATTAGTGTAAAACCAGAAAAATCCCACATTCACCAAATTTTTTGAGGTTCCCACTGCTGTACTTGGAAATTAAAATCTATGTCTGAAAAAGATATAGGAGATAATAAACCTTCTAAGTAGACAATATTATTTGATTTATCTTGAATTTTCTTACAAACTGCTGCCTGGAACAATTGTTTCTATGCTTATTGCTCAAAAACTACTGTGAAAAAACTGCTACCCACTAATACTTTTTAATATGTTTTGGCTTCTGTTTCCACTACCATTTTCAATGTGACTGATGAAGTATTATTTCATAATAGAGCATCTTAAACACTATAAATTACCTCAACTGTCTTATTTTCCTCAAGAGATACAATGTAGATTTGAATTTTCCAGTCCGCTTAATGCATTGATGTCCATCTTTTCAACCCAAGGGCTGAAACATTATTCCAAAAAGGTCAGTGGGCCACAATTAGTACTTGAGGGCATTTTCTCTGGAAGCAGAGTGGAAGGGAGCAGACGCCACACCCAGCTCCTTTCCTGGGGATCATTAAGCGTCTCCAGGAGACCAGGCTATAGCTGTAAAATTACATGTAATTCCTTAAGCACATCGTGTTTTGCTCGTGTATTGAAGTTATGCCTACTGGCACCCTGAAGGAACGCTCACAGGGCAGCTTTGGGCTGTGGCTCTGGGCTGGGATGCACACCATATGATCTCCCAAGGTACGAGAGACAGGGTGACCTCATTCCTCTTGCTGAAGTTACCCGCTAGATCAGGTTCAAAATCATTGAGCCAGATCTCAGACTAGTTAGTTACAAATAAGCAAACATCACCATTACAGAAACTGGACATTTGCCTATGTCTCTTATGAGATGGTTTTATGAGAGACAGTTTGCACAGATAAAAGCAGCAGCAGGAGTTTCCCTGCTGAGCTGTTAACAGTGGAGATGGTATGAGGACAACAGTCTCAATATTTACACACTGCAGGACGTTTACACCAAACAGCCTTGTGAGAAGTTGTATGTAGACCTTGCTGCAGTTGGAAGGAGAGCGTGAATTTGCAAAGTGCTCATGTGTGGTGTTTCCCCCCACCGAGACTTCTGTCCTGGGGCCAGGCTGCCTCCGTGGGCCGGAGCTACTCCGAAGCACCATGTTGTAAGTGTCTCCAGAGGTTGTTCGTGACAGGCACAAAAAAGACATTTTTCCTTAGTGCAACAAAGGGGGCATAAAACATCTGTTCATGGAAGAATACTCTACAAGACACCAGTTTTACTTACATTTAGCATTCTATTGATGACGGCATCTTGACTTGTGTATTGCTGAATGAACCCTTAAAAAAATCTTAGTGGTTTAATTTAGGAATGTATTTATGCAAGAAAAAGAGCTGTAATTACTTGGTAGATATTTCTTTAAGGTTTTATCTCTGTCTAAAAGTGTTAATATTCACCACTTGGCTTTCATCTTCATAGTAGTTTAAATGAATAAGCCCTCTTTCAGCGAAAGAGTTTGGTGTAAATTCATTTTTTCATGATTAAAAAGGTTATTCTGACCCTGAGACAACTATTATGAAATATGAGATAGGCCTGTACAATACAGCCTATGATAGAGAATGTGAATAAAATTTTAGGCACCCTGCTAGGAATAATTGTTTGTATTTACATAAATAATGTTGTGCTCAAAGGCCTCGTTGTCCTAGGTACTGTACGAAGTATGTATGCAGAAAAAGTCTCAGAAAAGATGACTTTGGAAACCAAATAGGCTCTGAGGTAGGGCAAGTTGTTTATTCCTACTTTGGTGTCTAATTAGGTGAACAAGACATTTCATAAAGCATTTCATACCTATCAGTCTGAAAGTTAAACAACTTGCTTTCACATGGATAGTCCGCAATTCCTTTAAAAATATGATGATAAAAAATATCCACTATAATACAAATTAGACATATATTTGAACATGTACCTATATTTGTATTGTTCTTTCTATTAATATTTGTTTATTATTTTCAAATACACTTAGGAGTAAATGATTTAACTGATCTACTTGGCATTTTCCTTTCTGTCATTCTTTTGCAACATTACAGATGAGTCACTACATGGTCCATATTCTAAGTTGCATTTTCCTAGAATAAGAATTGGAGAAATACTATAAATACTGCTTCTTTTAGGATTACTTATAAAAAATAGGACAAATCCTGTCACATAACTCATAAAATATTTGTATTGACTTTAGTTGGAACTACTAACAGGAGAAGAAATTGGTCCAATATTTGGAATCTGATGTAATTAAAATTTGAGAGCATTTAATTCCAAAACCTGCTTAATACATTCATTGGATTTTAAGTGTACAACAACTAATTCTGTGCCTGGTGTAAAATGTAATTGACAAAAAATATGTTAAAGTAAAAGCTAACAAAGAACCAGATAGAAAAATGAGACCCCACTATGCAGGTGAAAACTTTACAGCTGGAAGGCAGGCAGGCAGGCAGGCCGGGGACCCTTGTTCATAGGACGAGTACTATGCACTGAAACTGCCGTCCTGTCACAAAGCATATTAAATGTTGCAGGTGAATTTGGATAATAAACATCACAGATAACAGTCCAGACTGGAACTGATGTTTTGTCCTTATGTTAAATCTTGTCTTGATATACTTTTTTCCAGAAATAGTAGACTGAACATTCACCTTTTCTGTGCAATTCTCTCTTGTGTATCTTTCATATACACTCAGTTTCACAACTTCAGGATGGTCACAACACGTATGGTGCAGTTCTGGCACATCAAAAGTAAGGTTTAAAAAGCTACTGCATATGTTTTATGATTATTTCCAAAAGATACGAAGTGACAGATTTTGATTTTTAAATGACATGCCTTATTTGCAAACTGAACACTTAAACCACAACCAAATATGTCTACCATAGGCTGAGCATAGGGTTTTCTCTTTAGAGAAAACATTCTTGACATTCTTGACAGCTCATTGTCAGCATGCCAGCATGTCAATATTAGCTGTTTCCTGGCAGAGATATCCACATGGGTGAAGTGTACGACATATTCGATGGACTGCAATAGCAAAAGCCCTTTTCCACATGGAACCATCTCAGTCACTTAATATCCAAGATAGTCAATATTTGGGTAGGAAAGAAACTTTAAAAAAAAAACCCTTACCAAGCTGACGAACACTACAAAACATTTACCAGGGAGATGTTAGAATTTATTAAGGATAACTTGCAGCAAACTGACATTTCAACATTCAGTTTGAATAGCAACTTTCTTTGTTGGTACAGTAACTTGCTCCAGGCACACTCCAGGCTTGCACGTCGACCGAAACCAACAAGGAATTGAACTTGTGGTCTCATGCCACTCAAAACTGGTACCAGAAAAGGTCTTTATGCTGCAAGACAGTAATACTCAAATCTGAAAGCTACACTGTTCCTTAAATAACTCTTCATATCTTATTGCTCATTCTTACCTAAAAGCCACACTTCTCCATTATGCTGTGTCTTTGGCACTCCAAAGGTTTTCTGTCCTGCAGATTTATTACAACTAAAATTTTACAGAGCCAGCTACAGATATCCTGCCCTGATGCAATTAAGATGTATATTTAAAACGTGGTAAAATACCTAACGTTCCTATGTTAGGAAAGCCCACACCAACACCTGTATCATCCTTGAGAATTTCCATCTACATCCTGGCTCCTGAGAATCTGCTTCTGTTTGGTAACCCTAATAATGGGTTGCGGAAAAAACCAGACATGTCCAAATGCTAGTTCCCATAAATGTGACAGGCCAAATTCCACAATATAACTTGCAGTACAAGCTACATATATTGGATAAACTTATAAGGTATGACTTATAAAGAATGAACTTACAAGGTATTGTCAGTCACTTGGGATACCTGAATACACTTAAAAATTAAATTTTATACTAGATTGGCACTCTGTGGGTTTGCAAAATGTCTGGATTGGCCAACAAAGTGGAAAAGAAAATTTAGCAGGAAACAAGGCATTTGAAAGAGCAGGAGATAAAGTGGGCACATCCTATAAATAAGAATCATGGGATTTCCTGATCTCTCTCCTTTCGCCTTTTCAGGATTTGTAAGCTATCTTCATGCTGGTCTCTCCCTGAATACCAAATCCATGCAGCAGTAGAGCACTTCATTGTATTTACAGGGATTTATAGGCACCTCAGTGAAATTATAGGACTCCAGATACACAGACTTATCATTACATCTGATTATCTGTTTTCTGGTGCTGGTTTTTGTTTGTTTTTTTTTTAAATTTAAATGCTTCTTTTCAACAAAAACCAAAGACTTAAGAAACAAACATAATGTATCCACATCAAAAGGTAAAAAATGTGTGGAAGGTGCCCAATAGATTGGGAAATAACCCTACATTCTATTTCTGTACAATAGGGTTAAAGACACTCAGAATGACATTCAGTGATTTCTTCCTCATTTTTCAGAAAACAGAGTGCCAAGTTACAAGTGCCTAGCCACTCCAAGTCTGAGATTAAGAATTAGCTAAAGCCTGAAGTAATCAAGTTCAAAGATACTGATGATAATCACATAAAAACTGTGACTGTTCCTCATTACGTGGCACAGGTATATTACTTTGGGTTAAAACCTCCTCCAATTCTCTAGAGCATTATTATTGTTGTTCTTGCCCACACTCAAGTACGCTGAATTATGAAAAGGGAATTAAACCTTTTTATGCTATTTAGTCCCACCTCATCTCTAACAATTCAACAGAGAATTTTATCCGGTGCTTTTGCTTGCAATCTGATAAACAGAGAGGGCTTGTTTCTGGCATCAGTAAGCAGCTGGGCCCAATCCTGTGACCCAATCCTTCCTGCATGCCTGCTGCATACTCTCTGTAATTTCCCTGCAAGCAGTTCATTGTACCCCACTCACCATCCAACTAGGATATGTGGATCCTGTGCCTGTGCACGCTGTGGATGAAGAAATGTGAACCTAAAAGCAGATTATTTTTTTTGCATGCATAGCCCCAATGAAACCCAAAGTGCTTACAGTAATCTACCAAGGGAATTCAGTCAATTATATGACAATTCAGGTAAAATACACACTCAGCGAGGTAGAAAATGCTTTTCAAAGGGGCTTTTGCCAATTAACAGTTTATTTTTTTATTCAAGAGACTGGTGCATTTTGCTGGTCGAAACCTCAGGTTTCTTTTTAATACAACAAGTAAACCTAATACCCCAGAGGAACAGTAAGAGAAGAAAAGATCTTCCTGAAAATATTGGTCAGGTGTCAGGGATGGGACAAAATCCAAAGGGAAATGAATTCATTTCCTAAAAGCCCTGTGAAAGACTGGTGTATCTAATAAAGGAGCGGAGTTACTTGACCACAGCAGGCAGAAGAACTCCCCTCCAGACAGTGAGATATAATAAGAAACAGAGGGGCAAACTGTATGAAAGGGTCAGGCGACTCATTTTCAGAAACTTACTTTTTCTTGACAAGTATATAAAATCCTGACAGTTCTTGTTTTTTATCTTCTCAGCAGCCTGATCTTTCTTTTGCCTTAGTGGTCCTTCTAGACAGACAATATTACTGACCCTCAGTTTACAAAATTAAATTCTAGATGTTCATGGAGAATTTGAACAGTATCGCTTTCTATTTATCTTGGACTCTTCTTGGACTATTTAGATAATGGTGATTTTTCCTTAATGGCATTGACATTTGCAAAAGTAAGACAATACAAAGCCTAGGAGTGGGGAAGAAAATTTTGGTAATTGTAAAAGAGCAAAAGTTCTGACTTTGTACTATCAGTAATATGAAATTTATTGATTGCTTATTTATGTTGATCTATACTCTATAGTCTTTTCAAAGCATTCTATAGTATTTATCATTACTATAGGTTTGAAGCTAAAAAGTGGGTATGATCCTCCCCAAATTACCATTATTAATTTACAAATTACCAAACATCTCTGTCCCCTCCCTATCTACATACTGCTGCATATGATATCTTCCCCAAAAGGGTATATATGCTATTTTTAAAAGTTGATACAGAAACACTGTACTAGGAAGCACAACGTATTAGGACAACATACATTTCCTTTTTTAAACACTAAAAGTAAAATTCATTCCCTGACAAAACACCTGCACAAAATCTAACCATAGGACAAGAATCACCAGTTTCTCTTTTAAAAAGACTTCACAGTCTTTTCCCCAGAAAGCTCACTTGGTGGCTGTTCCACAACCTTCTTCCACTTTTGCTTAATAATCTTCTGATTTCCAATATAAATTCACTAACTTTTTTTTGCCATTTCTACAGTGCTTTGCGTCAACGTTGTCCTTTAGCTTAAGAAGTTCCACTTCCTCCATTACTTTTACTCTCCTAACACATTTATGAAAAAGATAATTTTTCATTTAAAGAAGAGCCTTTTTACCCTCCTCTCACGACACAGTCTGTGCATAGTGATGATCATCCTAGCAGATCTTCGTAGAATCCCTCGTTCTTGAAGAGAAGCCACAAGAATTTCCATGGTTAGAAGACTTGTGCACCCCTATGTAGCTTTAAGTTTTTCATATAGCCCATGCTCCAAACAAAAAATCCCTTATTTATCATGATTAGCATTATTTACATAAACACCAACAATCTTCTTTTTTAAAGCACAAACTAATTATTTGTTGTAAGTTTAGGAAGAAATACAAAACTGTTAAAAAGTGTTGGGAAATGCATAAGCTATTTAACAAAACTGAGCATGAAATCTCATGAGATAATCGTATCCTACAGCATCTTGAATTGAGAGTGGCAGCCAAGTAAATTCAGTTCTCTGGAGGTATGATTATCTCATGAGGACTACATTCCCCTGAAACTTTTCTCAGTGCTGTTTGAAAAATCTCTAATATGTAAAACCCCCCTGATACTTAAGAAGAAAGATGAAATATGGAGCTCAGAGAGCAGAACATTAGTTTCCAGTGACTCAATGAACATCGTAAGTTACGCACAGTAGTCTGCCACTCTTTAAAATGTTTAGTAATAATGACAAATGGATAAAAAAATCCATTTTGACAGCATTGTTGGTGGGGGTAGGGCAAGGTGCGACTCATGCATGAGAAATACTTCCATATGCCTGTCAGGTCTTCAGTATTGCTTTTTAAGAAAGCACTACAATACCTACTGTAACCATTAAAGATGACAAACTTGAGTATTTCTGCCCATTGTCCACACCACAGAACTCCAGCTTATTCAGGGACTGAAACTGGTAAAGATTTCATACAGGCTCAGAATAAACCTACTATTGCCAAATAGTTTATTCCTCCATTCATGTTTTGAGAAAAAACAACAAAAGGCATGGAAAGGAGAGTAAAATGTAAAAACAATTCTTCAAATGAGACTTAAAAAGGAAAGTGTGCACATTTGTAAATTAAGAGGTTAATTAAAACAGAGGAAAAATATTTTAATGGGTTTAATGCAAACGACTCCAGTCTTTTTAGCACAGTCCTCTGGGGAAGTTGAGGAATGAAAACAGTCATGCCTATAATACACAGTCTCATTACCAGTATTAATGTGCCCCTTTCTCTGTCTCCCAAATTCTACATGCTCAAAAAGGTAAAAATTACATGGATTTCTGTAAGGTCTTTGATACCCTCCCCCACAACATTCTTGTCTCTAAATTGGAGAGGTACGGATTTGATGGATGAACTGTTATATGGACAAGGAATTGGCTGGATGGCTGCATCCAAAGATTTATAGTCAACGGCTCAATGTCCAAATGGAAACCAGTAATGAGTAGTGTCCCTCAAGGGTCGTATTGGGACCAATACTATTTAATATCTTCACTAATGACATAGGCAGTGGGATTGAGTGCATCTGCAGCAAGATAGCAGATGACACCAAGCTAAGTGGTGCAGTTGATTTGCTAGAGGGATAGGATGCCACCCAGAGGGACCTTGACAGGCTTGAGAAGTGAGCCCATGTAAACCTCATGAAGTTCAAGAAGGCCAAGTGCAAGGTCCTGCACCTGGGGCAGGGCAATCCCAGCATCAATATAGAATGGGGGATTGATGGACTGAGAGCAGCCCTGGGGAGAAGGACTTGGGTATACTGGTGGAGAAAAAATTGGACATGGGCCAACAGTGTGTGGTTGCAGCCCAGAAAGCCAACGGCATCCCGAGATGCATAAGAAGAAGCGTGGACAGCAAGTCAAGGGAGGTGATTCTGCCCTTTAACGGTCTCTGGTGAGACCCCATCTGGAGTGCTGCGTTGAGCTTTGGGGTCCCCAGCACTGGAAATACAGGGACTTGTTGGAGTGGGTCCAGAGGAGGGCCACAAAAATGATCAGAGGGCTGGAACGGAGTCAGAGGCCAAGAGAGTTGTAGTTATTAAGCCTGGACAAGAGAAGACTCGAGGGAAACCTTACTGTGGCCTTTTAATATAAAAGGGGACATATTAGAAAGATAGGGAGAGACTTTTTACCAGGGCCTGTAGTGGCAGAGTAAAGGGCAATGGTTTTAAACTGGAAAATGGTAGATTTAGATTGGACATAAGTAAGAAATTCATTACAATGAGGGTGGTGAGACACTGGAACAAGTTGCCCAGAGAAGTTGTGGATGCCCCATCACTGGAAGTGTTCAAGGCCAGGTTGGATGGGGCTCTGAGCAACCTGACCTAGGAAAGATGTCCCTGCCCGTGGAAGGGCTGTTGGACCAGATGGTCTTTAAAGGTCCCTTCCAACCCAAACCATTCTTTGATTCTATGAAAATGTAAGTGTTTAAATTATAGGCAACAAGAGCCATTAGGGAATAAATAATATTTATTTCTGAAAAGGACCTCCTAGAATGTAAGGACCAAACTCACAAAGTATCAGAAAATCCTATGGAAAACAATGGGAATTATGCTTTTAAGTGCTTCTGCAGACCTGTTCTTTCAGGCTGACCAAAATCAGCCACACATTTTTCCTAAGGGTAAGCAGTTTTTGTGGAAAGACAGTTTGGGGGAATTACATAAAAAATGTCTTCAACTTCCATCTCCTAGGGCATCCCAGATCCTTGTCTGTGTGTTCCACGCTTCCATTCATCAGCATTCAGAAGTGCTGATGAATTTAAAGCTAGATATTTCTTTATGGGTAGAGTACACACGGGACCTTGGCCTTTAGCCCATCTCTGGTACCATTAAGAAAAATTTTGTGCATATTTGTTGTTGTCACAGTCACAGAATCATAGAATAATTTTGGCTAGAAGGGACCTCTGGAGGCCAT